>NC_142069.1:1967500-2092500 GCF_059756535.1 Pantherophis guttatus | reverse complement strand
GGCTTGGTGGGCGTGGCTTGGTGGGCGTGGCAGGGGAAGGATACTGCAAAATCCCCATTCCCTCCCTACTCCTGAGGGAAGGAGATTGCAAAATCCCCATTCCCTCCCCACTCCTGGGGAAAGGATACTGCAAAATCTCCATTCCCACCCCACTGCTGGGGAAAGGATACTGCAAAATCCCCATTCCCTCCCCACTTCTGGGGGAAGGATATTGCAAAATCCCCATTCCCACCCCACTCCTGGGGGAAGGATATTGCAAAATCCCCATTCCCTCCCCACTCCTGGGGGAAGGATATTGCAAAATCCCCATTCCCACCCCACTCTGGGGCCAGCCAGAGCTGGCATTTGCCGGTTCTCCGAACTACTCAACATTTCCGCTACCGGTTCTCCAGAACCCGTCAGAACCTGCTGGATTTCACTCCTGGGTTGGACTAGAAGACCTCTAAGGTGTCCCCTTCCAGCCCTAGGATTCTAAGTCCGCAAAGCTCCTTTCTGCGCTGTCAAATCCGGTACGCAACAAGCCACAACCGGTGTGAGCTGTGCACGTGTGAGGGCCCCACTTTTGCTGGCTGCCTTGTGCAAGACAAGATTAGGGAAGTTGAGGGTGTACATCTGCTTTTCTATCGGCGTTTTTCCCCCAATAATTTAGGAACTTTTGGTAAACATCCAAGGAAGCTCTTTTCCTTGGAACCATTATGAAAAATAATATTTCTCCCCTGGATAAATCTCCTAGGGTTAGGGTCTCCTAGGAGGGTGTTCGGCTTGGTTAGGGGGAGAGATGGTCCTCATGGAGCCTAGTTCCAACCTTCCTGCCCCACACATCCATCAAAAGTCCCGCGCGATCCTGAAATACAGCGGATCCTCGATTTACGACCCCTAATTGAGCCCAACCTTCCCGTTGCCGAGGGAAACCTTCGTGAAGTGAGCTTTGCCTAGTTGCACGGTCTTTTCTCGCCACCGTCGTTGAGCGGTTTTCACGGCAGCGGTTCAGTGAGCCACACGCAAGGTCGTTAAGTGAATCCAGCTTCCCCGTTGCCGCAAAAGGGAGGGGGAATCACGTGACACACACACCCCTCCCCGGGAGGCTGCAACCGTCATAAGTACATGCCAGTTGCCACGGTTTCAAGTTCTGGTCAAGCCTCCTTTTTCGGTGCCGTGGGAACTTCGAGCGGTCACTAAGCGGGACGGTTGTTAAGTCGAGGACTGTCTGTCATAAGGTCTTGCAAATAAGGCACCGAAATCTTTTATCTGACATTCAATCATCCCCAGACATCTCCCTCCCTGGGAGGAGGCCCAGTGCCTCTCTGCATGAGTCAGCCCCTTTGGCTGTCCTCCTCTTAAATTTCGGAGCGATGACCAAGCCCATGACTCACAGCGAGCAGCACCCAGGGAGGAGGTCAGGATGCCACCCAAACACCCTGAAGCCAAAGACAAAAGACAACACAACACAACAACAAGTGGCAACGGCAAAGGGTTACCCGGGTTTCTTTATTTGGGAGTCTCCTTGTCCAGGAAAAATTTGGGAAGAACTCTCTCCCCCCTGCAGGTGAAAGGAGAAGTTAATTAAAGAATTAATTAATACTCTCCTCGTGTGTCCCCCGAATCCTCCCACCCAAGTTTCCTTTCGCCAACTGCCCCTTAAAATGAAATATTATGAAAAGTATTACAAAGCACCTAAAAAAATGAATGAAAGAAGCAAAAAAATGAAAGAAAGAAAGAAAGAGAAAGAAAGAAAGAAAGAAAGCAGAAGGTAGGAAAGAGAGGAAGAGAGGAAGGGAGGGAGGGTGGGTGGGAAGAAAGAAGGAAAGAGAAAGGGAGGGAGGGAAGGAGAAAGAAAGTACGGAAGAAAAAGGATGGGATGTTTTAAATTTTGGGCCAAACTGTGTAATTCTTTTAACAAATTTTAAATTTTGTATTGGGATGTTTTTCATTTTGGCTGTGCACCTGAGTCCAGCAGGAGAAAGGCGGCGGTATACAAATTGAATAAAATAAATAAATAAATATTAAAAAGAAAGGAGAGAAAAAGAAAGGAGATGGAGAAAGGAAGAAAGGAGGTAGGAAGAAAGGGAAAGAAAAGAATGAAAAAGGGAGGGGATAGAGAAAGGGGATAAAGGAAGAAAAGATAAGGAAAGGAAGGAAGGAAGGAAGGAAAGAAAGAAGGAAAATAAAGAAGGTAGGTAGGAAGGAAGGAAAGAATGAGAGGGAGAAAGGAGATAGACAAAGGAGATAGGAAAAGAAAGAAAGAAGGAAAGAAGGAAAGAAGGAAAGAAAGAAAGATAAAGAAGGTAGGTAGGAAAGAAGGAAAGAATGAGAGGGAGAAAGGAGATAGACAAAGGAGATAGGAAAGGAAAGAAGGAAAGATAAGGAAGGTAGGTAGGAAAGAAGGAAAGGGAGAGGGAGAAAGAAAGGAATCAGAAAAAAGATAGATGAAAGAAAAAGAAAAATTAGAAAGCAAGAAAGAGAAAAACGGGAGAAAAAAAAGAATGATAAAGAAATAAAAAAAAGGAGACCTCCAATTTCTTCTCCAGCAAATAGAAGTACACTTATCAGATTAACCCTTACTTTACAATTCCAAAAAAATCCCAGCTCACTTCTTTCTATTATCCAGATTTTTTTCTAATTCTCCAAACCACAAATCATGATTGCATTTTTTTTCCTGTCTCTTCTGCAAAAGGCCTATCAGGGTTTCCAGTCAAGCATGACCTTAGAGAGCTCTCTTGTCCTTTCTTCTTCTTCTCTGGGTGAAATTCTCTTCTGTTTTTCCAGATCGCAACCCCCTCTCACCCCCCCCCACCTCGCCACACACACACACACACACACACACACACACACACACACACACACTTTTACAATTTGGAAAATGCTCGCTTCTCTTTCTTCTGCCCACTTCTCCTTCTCAAAGCCTACACAATTGGTGAGAGCTGGGCTGAGCCCAAAAGAAAACACAACCCACATCCAGCAGATATTTTCCAAAATATAAAACGGGTCGCCATTTCACTTTTCCATTGGTTGATTTGTTCTTTTGTTGCATTGCAAAACAGCAAAACAGCATTGTTTTGTTGAAGCTTTCTTTCTTTCTTTTCCTTCCTTCCTTCTTTCTTTCTTTCTTTCTTTCTTTCTTTCTTTCTTTCTTTTTCTTTCTTTCTTTCCCTCCCTCCCTCCCTCCTTTTCTTCCTTATCCTCCTTTCCCACTCCACGTAGTGATTTTATTAGGATTTGTGCAAGTGATAACTCACCCAGGATTAAAAAGATTTTAAAAGGTCACTTATTTAAAAACCTAGAATCAGAAGGGGTCTAGTACCACCTTTTCCCATAAACAATTTTTTTTTAAATAAAGGCATCAGCTCAGGGAAAAGATTATTATCTTTTCATAAAATGCATCGAATAGAGCAAGTTTTATCTGACCAAAATAAAATAAGCATTTCGTGTTGTCTTTAGTCTTTAGTCTTTATTTGATTTCTATACCGCCCTACTCCCGAAGGACTCAGGGCGGTGAACAGCCAAACAATAAAATACATAAATACAAAATTTAAAAAACAGAATAAAACCGAATTAAACAAATTTGGCCCAGACAGATTTAAAACACCCAATCTTGCGCAAATGTAAGATTTTAATTTTGCTTCCAGAATTCCTGAGTTTTGCTTACCATAAGCAAGGAACAAAAGTCAAGAAAAGAAAGAGAAAGGGAGAAGAGAGAGTGAAAGAGAAAGAAAGGAAAGTAAGAAAAAAAAGAGAAGGAAAAGAGAAAGAAAGGAAAGGGAGAAAGAGAGAAGAGAGAGAAAGGGAGAAAAAGAAAGGAAAGAAAGAGAAAGAAAGAAAGAAAGGAAAAGGGGAAGGAAGGAGGAAGAAGGAAAGAGAGAGAGAGAGAAGAAAAAAGAAGAGAAAACATCTACTGTACTTATTAACATCTGGCTTAAATGCTTAATAAACCTGCCTAATAAAGCATATTTTTGCCTGCAGGAAAGAAGCATAATAGACGGTTTGCCTGATCTCCCCAGAGAAAATTCCAGAAGCCGGGAACGCGTCTCTTACTTTCCCAGGCTAAAGTGACTCCAACCTAGGAAAACCAAAGAAACCCCCTGAAACCCCCCCTTCCCCGTCCCCAAAAATAAAAAACCAAAAGCAGGATGGAAAAAAAATGCATCTTTGCGCATCACCTGCACGAAACGAAAGCTGAAGTCGCCAGTCCTCACCGTGATTTTTTTCAAGGGTAGACTACTCTTGAACACGGAGCTCGCCGACTAATGGTTTTTTTTTTTTTTTTGCTCCTGAAAGAAGCTTCTTTTCAAACCGGCACCACCCTCACCTGTGTGGCCTTCCACTAAAGACCTGCTGAGAGAGGAAAGCCCTACAGGTAGCATCCATCCTGACCCCTCACCCGTCAAACCCTCTCACCCCCTCCCCTCCCCTCCCTGCCCCTTATCAAAACCCGAGAAAGAAAACAGTGAAACTGCAAATAAACCTAAACTTTCGAAAGTTTGTCTTTCCAGCTCGGATGTGATAAGAATCCTGGCTTTTTCTCAGTTCTCCCTGATTAAATCAAGAATTCCACACGTATTAACACACCTAATCAAAGGCAGTGACACTCGGGTGGGGGGAGGGAGGGAGAGGACGGAAGTGGGGGAGGAGGGGGGTCCAATTGGGATCCATCAGATGCAGAAACTAAGCAAGACGGGAGTTACACGACATCAAAAGGCCTTACTTGGGCCCCTTTTTAAAGTTTTTAAAAGTTTAAAAGGGTCCCTTTTAAAGGACCCCCAAGCAGGAAAACAGGGTGCAAACATGTGACTTTATAAATAACAAACAAATAAAAAGGTTTAGGGGTCCTTGGTGCTCTCTGAGCTTGGTGGTCTTCTTTGCAGACGTCTCATGACCCAACTAAGTAATATAGTCAGTGCTAGAAGGGAGAGGGGTTTGCTGAAAGGAGGAGGAGGTGGTGAAGGACCGTGGGGGTCCTCGGTGCTCTCTGAGCTTCTCTTGAAGACCTTTCATGACCCAACTAGGGAACATCATCAGTCCTACAAAGGACTGAGCAAACCCTACTTCCCTCTAGCCCTGATGCTGTTCCCTACTTGGGTCATGAAACGTCTACAAGAACACAACTATCTGGAACGAGCTCCCCCCGGAGATACGGAGGATCCTGGATCTGCGTACCTTCCGTCGTGCGCTTAAGACGTTCCTATTTCATCAAGCTGGCCTGACCTAAATTTTCCCCCTTTTAAATGGGAATTTTAAATTTGGTTTTAAATTATTGGGGTTTTAAAATGGTTCAGCCAAATTTATTTAATTTGTTTTATCTCTATTTTAAATTTTGTATCTATATGTTTTATTTTACGGCTGTTCACCGCCCTGAGTCCTTCGGGTGTAGGGCGGTATACAAATTTAATAAATAATAATAATAATAATAATAATAATAATAATAATAATAATAATAATAATTTGCAAATTGAAGTTGAGCGACTGTGGAAAAAGAAATCGTGTGTTGTCCCGATTGTAATTGGAGCCCTTGGAGCAATACCCAAAGGGCTACCCCGCTATTTAGAAATTCTAAATTTGCCGGACTTGAACATTTTGACTCTACAAAAAAACCACCTTACTCGGAACAGCTTACATCCTCCGACGATACCTTAACAGTTCCTAGGTCCTTGGTTAGGACTTGAGCTGCTGAGCTATTAACCAGCCTCAAAGGCTGTGAATCTCACTAAAGATTAACTAATAATAATAATAATAATAATTAATAATAATAATAATAATAATAATAATAATAATAATAATAATAATAATAACTACTAAACTCGGAGAGCACCATTTCGAACCCTCTTGACTACAAAAAGGTATTTAGCTTTTGTGCACCTGCTGATTAACGCAGGACGTTGCGTTTTGCATTCAGACCCAGAAAATGCATTCATGCCACATTCCACGTATCAAATCAATAAGTAAACAAAGCGATTTTAATAGAAGCCGAGGCATTGATTGATTTCTAGCTGTGCTCCGAACAAACATAGATTAAAACACAATCAGTACTGTAAACCAAATGTTTCTCAACCTTGGAAGCTTGAAGATGGGTGGACTTTAACTCCCAGAATCCCCCCAGCCAGCAGCCCTGGCTGGGGGGATTCTGGGAGTTGAAGTCCACCCATCTTCAAGCTTCCAAGGTTGAGAAACACTGCAACAAATGGTAGTTAAAAACACACAGTGTCTAGTTTTGAAAGGCCCACAATCAAATCAACGTTCATGCATTCAATGGAGAAGATGGATTGACTATATACAAAAAGAGTATATAGAAGATTCATACAGCTTATGAATGAAATATTTTTAAGTAGTTTATAGTTTTTGAGTTATAAGGAGTTAAGGATTTAGGGAGAAGATGAATGCAATAATTTGTTAGCATATTTTAGCTTTATGTTTGTGAATGCTATACCCTGTGCCTGTTCTGGGAAGTCTAGGGAGGGGGGTGGGGGGGGAAGGAGGGGAGGGGGAAAGGGTGGGGGGGAGAAAATGTTTGTATTTCTTATAAAACTTTTCAATAAAAAAAAAAGTTTATGCTCTTTCTTTCTGCAAAAAAAAAAAGGAAATGAAATTACAGTGGTTTGTGCGAACTAACTCGGCTAACTCGGGTCAAGCAAAGACTGGGGGTTTTTTTTTTCCCCCCATGGGGGGGTGGGGGCACACAAGGAACACAAGTTCCTGTTGCAAAAAGCGAATCATTTGAATTGCACCCAACAGTGAGAATCCGCGTGCAAAACTGCCAAGGGCAGACAATCTGCATTCCCCTACCTGCAGGTCCTCAAACCTTCATCTAACCTCCACAAAGCCCGGTTCTATTAATCCAAATGTTGGTTTTTCTTTCCCCCCCCTCCTTCCCGTTTCCCCCTCCCCATCTCAGCCCCTCTCCGGACTAAGTTTATGGATCAAACGCAACTCCTCCCAGTTGCGCCCGAAGTGGGTTGGTTGGGTGCATAGGATTTCGCGCAAAGCCACTTGGCTCCCGGCGCCTGGCCCAAAGCGAGAGGAAGCGGGGCGCTGTGGGGACCATCCCGGGGACCCTCTCCTCTGCGACCCCTCCCCAGTTTTCTCTACCCTGCTCCCTTTTGCAAGCAATCCTACGTTTGGTTGAGTGGGTGAGAAGCGGCTTACCCCCTTGAAAGGAGCGCCCCGTCGGGGGGACCTGCTGGAAGGGACGCGGGGCTGCCCTCCTCTTCCTACTTCTCCCTTACGACCTGGTGCCCCCTCTCCGCGGGACTACAATACCCATCGCCCTAGTAAATGCGAGCCAAGCCAAGCCGACCGGGAGGGGCGGACTAAGCAGTACTGCTTCCCTCTGCCCCGTTGGACAGTCCTGCTGCGCGGGGATGGGGGGGGGAGGGTCCGAGGACTGCTTAGATGGGGACCCCCGCCCCGTCCCTCATTTCCATCCTCATCCCCCCCACCCAAAAGCAGACGATGCCGACTTATGGGAGGGGAGGAGAAGGCAGGAAAGACGAAAAGGCGTCTGGCTTCCAAGGATCGGGCCCGGAGGGAGGGAGGGAGGGAGGGAGGGGCAGCCGAGGCACCTAGATGGAGACCCCCGCCCCGTTCCTCAATTCCACCCTCCAGCCCCCCCAGACAGACGAGCCAATTTATGGGACGGGACGGGAAGGTAGGAAAGAGGAAAGGGCGTCGGGCATCCAAGGATCGGGCCGGGAGCGAGGGGGCCCAGATAGAGACCCCCGTCTCTTCCCTCAATTCTATCCCCCCCCACCCCTCAATAGACGACGCCGGCTTATGGGACGGGAAGGCAGGAAAGACGAAAGGGCGGCGGGCTTCCGAAGATCGGAGCGAGACCGAGGGAGGGGCGCCCAGATGGAGACCCCCGCCCGTCCCTCAATTCCACCCCCTGGAACGCTACCCACCCCCGAAAAACAGACGATGCCGGCTTATGGAAACCGGACAGGAAGGCAGGCAAGAGGAAAGGGCGGCGGGCTTCCAAGGATGGGCCGGGGAGCGAGGGAGGGGCGCCCAGATGGAGACCCCCGTCCCGTCTCTCAATTCCAGCCCCCCCAAAAACCAGACGATGCTGGCTTATGGGACGGGAAAGAAGCGAAGAGGAAAGGGCGGGGGGCTTCCAAGGATGGGACCGGGAGCGAAGGAGGGACAGACGAGACCCCCGTCCCTCAATTCCACCCCCCACGCCCCCCCCCAAAAAACCCGGCCGAGACGATGCCGGCTCATGGGACGGGAAGGAAGGGAAGAAGAAAGGGCGGGGGGCTTCCAAGCATCGGAGCGGGAGCGAGGGAGGGGCGCCCAGAGGGAGACCCCCGCCCCGTCCCTCAATTCCAGCCCTCCCCCCCAAAAAAGACGATGCCGTTTATGGGACGGGAAGGCAGGCCAGAGGAAAGGGCGGGGGGCTTCCAAGGATGGGAAGGGCGCCCAGAGGGAGACCCCCACCCGCCAGCCCGGACTTACCCGCCCAACCAGGAGCCTGGGCGACCGAGCGCGCCTCCGCCGCTTGTGCCCTCGGGGGAGCCGGGCCGGGCCGGGCAGGGGCGCCGTCTAGTAGCCCAACCGAGCCGCCGCTCACCTGATGGGCTCGGCCAGCCGGGCCGCCGGAGCTTCCGCAGGGAGGAGTCCCGCCGGACCGCCCCCGACGCCGGCCCAGCAGCAGGTGCCTCCCTTCCGGGCCGGGCGGTGCCGTGCAGCGGAGCGCAGCTGGAGAGACCTGCCCGGGGCTGGCGGGACCGGGAAGGCAGCGCAGGGGAGGCTGACCTAGATCTGGGCTCCCCTCCACCTGGGAAAGTTGCTCTCAGGCTTGGAACCTTTGAGATGGCTGGGCTACAACTCCCAGGATCCCCCAGCCGGCATGCCTTAAGACAGGTGGACTTCCACTCCCAGAATCCCCCAGCATGCTTTAAGAGGGGCAGACCTCAATTCCCAGAATCCCCCAGCTGGCATGCCTTAAGGTGGGTGGACTTCAATTCCCAGAATCCCCCAGCATGCCTTGAGATGGGTAGTACTTCAATTCCCAGAATCCCCCAGCTGGCATGCCTTAAGGTGGGTGGACTTCAATTCCCAGAATCCCCCAGCATGCCTTGAGATGGGTAGTACTTCAATTCCCAGAATCCCCCAGCTGGCATGCCTTAAGGTGGGTGGACTTCAATTCCCAGAATTCCCCAGCTGGCATGCCTTAAGGTGGGTGGACTTCAATTCCCAGAATCCCCCAGCATGCCTTGAGATGGGTAGTACTTCAATTCCCAGAATCCCCCAGCTGGCATGCCTTAAGGTGGGTGGACTTCAATTCCCAGAATCCCCCAGCTGGCATGCCTTAAGGTGGGTGGACTTCAATTCCCAGAATCCCCCAGCATGCCTTGAGATGGGTAGTACTTCAATTCCCAGAATCCCCCAGCTGGCATGCCTTAAGGTGGGTGGACTTCAATTCCCAGAATTCCCCAGCCAGCATGCCTTGAGATGGGTAGTACTTCAATTCCCAGAATCCCCCAGCTGGCATGCCTTGAGATGAGTAAGCAATTCCCATAATTCCCCAGCCCGCTTGCTGTCTTTACCATCTTAAAGTTGGTAAGCTTGGGAGATGTTGCTCCAGGTACATGGAAATGACCTCAAAAGCTCCACCTGGAGCCCAAAGATAGTGATGCACAGCTGGCCCCAAGAGGTAGGGATCAAAAGAGGAGGGGGCAGAGGACGGAGCGGGACTTAGGGGCTTCATTGCTCCCCTCCCACCTTGAAGGAAGGAGGAGAGGTGTTGCTCTGATGCAGCGCTTAATCGCCTGGACTGATGGGGTTGATCAATCCATAAATATATCAGAATTGACTTTTTAAAAAAATTTGATTTATATGCCGCCCTTCTCCGGAGACTCAGGGCGGCTTACAATGCGTTAAGCAATAGCCTTCATCCTTTTTTCGTATATTTATACAAAGTCAGCTTATTGCCCCCACAAACTGGGTCCTCATTTCACCTACCTTAGAAAGGATGGAAGGTTGAGTCGACCTTGAGCCTGGCGAGATTCGAACTTACAGTAATTGCAGACAGCTGGATGTTAATTACAATGCATTAGTCTGCTGAGCTATCCAGGCTCAGAATTTCAAGAATTTGATATTCTTTGCCCTTAAAATGCTACGGGTGGGACCAGAGAATGTCAGGAGGAGCAGATCTCCATTTCCACAAGGCTTTCATTGCTTATTTATTTGTCTGATTTTATTTATTTATATCCTGCCTTTCTTATTTTTATAAAAAAACTAAAAATTGAAGACATGCCTAATACTCCTTCCTCCTCCTATTTTCCCTACAACAACCCTGTGAGGTAGGCTGGGCTGAGAGAGAGGGGCTGGCCCAAAGTCACCCAGTTGGCTTTCATGCCTAAGGCAGGACTAGAACTCCCGTCTCCTGGTGATTGGCCCAAAGTCACCCACCCAGTTTTCATGCCTAAGGCGGGACTAGAACTCACCATCTCCTGGTGATTGGCCCAAAGTCACCCAGCCGGCTCTCATGCCTTAAGTGGGACTAGAACTCACTGTCTCCTGGTGATTGGTCCAAAGTTCCCCAGCCAGCTCTCATGCCTAAGCCAGAACTAGAACTCACCGTTGCCTGGTGATTGGTCCAAAGTTCCCCAGCCAGCTCTCATGCCTAAGCCAGAACTAGAACTCACCGTTGCCTGGTGATTGGCCCAAAGTCACCCAGTCGGCTTTCATGCCTTAAGTGAGACTAGAACTCCCGTCTCCTGGTGATTGGCCCAAAGTCACCCACCCAGTTTTCATGCCTAAGGCGGGACTAGAACTCACCATCTCCTGGTGATTGGCCCAAAGTCACCCAGCCGGCTCTCATGCCTTAAGTGGGACTAGAACTCACTGTCTCCTGGTGATTGGTCCAAAGTTCCCCAGCCAGCTCTCATGCCTAAGCCAGAACTAGAACTCACCGTTGCCTGGTGATTGGCCCAAAGTCACCCAGTCGGCTTTCATGCCTTAAGTGAGACTAGAACTCACCGTCTCCTGGTGATTGGTCCAAAGTTACCCAGCCGGCTTTCATGCCTAAAACAGAACTAGAACTCACCGTCGCCTGGTAATTGACTCAAAGTCACCAGCAGGCTCTAATGCCTGAAGTTTGATCCAAATTTAGGGTTGGAACTAAATTGCTATGAACAGTTTTATAATCCAGCCCCTGATCCAAAAAGTTTGGTGAAAGTGTCCAAACAGACAGAGGCTACTCAGCTATCTGTCTGGATTGCTTTAACCAAGATTCCTTCTCTGAACGAGGGATGGTCTAGATGGCCTCTGGGTTGCCTCCCAGTTTTAGTCATGGGGAGCAGTGACAGCTAGTCCTCCCCTTAGGACCTCAGTGGAGCCCCAAATTCAGTGTTGCTAAGCGAGATATTTGTTAAGTGAGTTTTGCCCCATTTTACGACCTTTCTTGCCGTGATGGTGAATCACAAATCACGGCCGTTGTTAAGCGAGGAGTAGGGTTGTGAAGTGAATCTGGCATCAGAAGGTCGCAAAACGGGAACACTGCAACGGTCATAAATCCCTGCCGGTGGCCAAGCGTCTGAATTTTAAATCATGTGATCCTGGGGATGCTGTTAAGTGTGAAATTCACTTTTTTTCCAGTGTTGTCGTAACTTGGAACGGTCACTGAACGAGGACTGGCTGAAAAAAAAGAGAAAGGGGAATATTGGCTTCCCTTTTTCTCAAGGGAAAGGCCCTGGCAGGGAAATCCCAAACTTCACCCTTGGCTAGTCATCCTTGCCCAGGAAGTGGCTGGCACAGGAGGAGAACGTGGGTGTGTATTTCCACAACCGAGATCGCACTTCCTGGATGCTCTTTGAGGTTTTCATTCTCACCTTTGCCTCCATTTGTCCTCTGAAATCATGGGATATAAAAGGATCAAAGTCTGTTCAACTGATCTTGGAAAAAAAGCTGAAAAAAATTGGAGCCCATTTGGCCCGAATTGGTGGGCTGAATTGGAAAACGGAAAAAAGAACAAAAAAAGAGAACGACACAACATCCGTGCAAGGAAAAACACACAGGATTGTTGTGATGTCCCAAGGAGCCCAACGTGACCCCAGAGAGATGTTGCCCAGTTCAGGAGGCAGCACAGAACCGGCGCTGCCAGATCTGAAAAACTAAGCGGAATCAAGAGAATCAGGTTGGTTGGATTGGGTGGATGGGAGACCACTAGGAGATCTCGGGCAAGACCGGAAAAAAAGAAGAACGGTCAAATTCTTGCAAAAGTGGAACTTGACTTGAAGCCAACTTTATTTTCACTTTCCAAACATGGATAAACCCGAGCTGAATTATGTTGTTCCTTGTGAATTTAGGAAGGGAGAAGTTTTACCGGTTGGATGGCTGCCTGGCACACACCAACAGCCCTTAGAAACTCAGTTTTCTACGCCTCCTGGCAGAGTGAAGGCAGCTGTCCCCTGCCAGGTTCCACTTCTCTGGACATCCCAGAGCTTCCACAAAAGCTCTTTCTCTCTGGCTTAGCAAGAATATATAGAATATATATATAAAATATAAAATAACGTAATAAATATAACAAAAGCATCATCCACAGCAGATGCCGATCACAGCAGGAGCCTAGGACAACATTTTGTAACACAAATACAATATGTGATTGTAGGTTTTGCATCTTCTGGGGTGTTTTGTACATGGCTTAAAATCATTTGGACTAGAAATGCTTTATTAAATTTGCAAATAAATCACTGCCAAGGACTTTGGGTGCCTGGCCCTTTAAGGGATGGCCACACTTTCCTTCCTCCCACCCAGCCCCGCCCTTTATGCAATTCCTTGCACACAGCAATGCCTAATGGCCACTGAGATTTGAGTGAGGGGAGGCCCACCAATCAGAAAGCTAGTAGGGAATGGGCTAGTTTCCTCCCACTCTATTCCGCCCTGCTCGTCCCATAGAGATAGAAAAATGAAGAGTGGCACGTGATGCTGCCATTCCCATAGGGAATACAGAATTCCAGGCATAGTCTGAACAGGGCGAGTCAGAGTTGGATGCATCCCATAATAACCTTGGCCCATGTTTCAATCTGTGGTTTAGCAGGATGCTCAGATCTTTCTCCCCAGCGCTCATGCCAGGTTCCACCAGTCTTGTGCCTGTAACAGCAACAGAGTTGGAATGGTCCTTGGAGGTCATCTAGTCTGACCCCCTGCTTGGGCCGGAGACTTAGGCTATTTCTGATAAATGACTATCCAGTCTCCTTTTAAAAGCCTCCAGAAGACCAGACAAGGAAGAATGGAGGGAAACTGAACAAGGAGAGATTCAACCTGGAAATAAGGAGAAATTTTCTGACAGTGAGAACAATCAACCCATGGAACGGAAGTTGCCTTCGGAAGTGGTGGGAGCTTCATCACTGGAGGCTTTCAAGAAGAGACTGGACTGCCATTAGTCAGAAATGGTATATTAGGGTCTCCTGCTTGGGCCGGGGGTTGGACTAAATGACCTCCAAGGTCCCTTCCAACTCTGTTAATCTGTTAAGTACTCAGCATGGCTAGTCTAGCGAAGAGAAGGACCAGGGGAGACAGGATAGCATCTTCCAATATTTGAGGGGCTGCCACAGAGAGGAGGAAGGGGGTCAACCCGTTCTCCAAGGCATCTGAAGGTCAGGCAAGGAACAATGGATGGAAACTGATCAAGGAGAGGTTCAACCTGGAAATAAGGAGGAATTTTCTGACAGGGAGAACCATCAACCCATGGAACAGAAGTTGCCTTCAGAAGTTGTGGGAGCTTCATCCCTGGAGGCTTTCAAGAAGAGACTGGACTGCCTTCTGTCAGAAATGGTGTAAGGTCTCCTGCTTGAGTGGGGGCTGGACTAGATGACCTCCAAGATCCCTTCCAACTCTGTTAATCTGTAAATCTTCTGTCAGTGATGGAGGACCCACAATTTCCAGAGGCAATTTGTTCCACTGGTTAATTGTTCTCACTGTTAGGAAGTTTCTCCTTAGTTCTAGGTTGATTCTCTCCTTGCTTAGTTTCCATCCGCTGCTTCTTTTCCTGCCTTCCATTGGAGAATAGCTTGACCCCCTTGAATATGGGAACGGTTAAAATTACGAGAGTTAAATAAACTATGCAGATGGTTTTGCTGTTCAGGTAGTCCTCGATGTACCACAATTGAGCCCAAAACTTTCTGTTGTTAAGCGAGACTCTTGTTAAGTGAGTTTTGCCCCATTTTACAACTTTTCTTGCCACCGTTGTTGAGTGAATCACTGCAGTTATTAAATTAGCCAACATGGTTGTTAAGTGAATCTGGTTCCCCCATTGACTTTGATGGTCGCAAAAGGGGATCACATGACCCCGGGATGCTACGACTGTCGTAAATATGAGTCAGTGGCCAAGTATCCAAATTTTGAACACAGGGCCATGGGGATACCGCAACGGTTGTAAGTCTGAAAAACAGCCCTCTTTTGAAAGTTTGAGAGTTTCTGGGGGAGGGAAAGTAAATAAATACGGGGGCACTTGGTCAGCCTGAATCTGCCACTTTGGTTCTTAGCGACAGAACCTGGTTTAAGATCCAGGAAGAGAAACTGTTGTTGTTGTGGGCGAGACGGAGGAAACAGAGTTCTGAAGTAGAACTAGATGAGGAAACGAAAGAACTTTTCGGGGGTGACGCTTTTGATCGATCACGCCTGAAGATGGGAGGGCTGGTAGAGGGAACGTGGGGTTCTAACATTTATTTATTTATTAGATTGTTATCCTGACTTTGTTACCTTTATAAGTGGCTCAAGAGGGTGAAGATACCCAATACTCCTTCCTCCTCCTCCTTCCTCCTCCTTTGCTCCCACGAGTGGGCTGGGCTAAAAGAGAGGGAAAGTCACCCAGCTGGGTTTCATACCTAAGGCAGGACTAGAACTCACCGTCGCCTGGTGATTGGCCCAGAGTCACCCAGCCAGCTTTCAAGCCAAAGACAGAACTAGAACTCACCGTCTCCTGGTGATTGGCCCAGAGTCACCCACTTCTGGTGTCGCCTGTTCTTCTTTTGGGTTTCTGGCGCACATGTGTGCATGACAATCAGCTGGCCAGTGCACATGCTCACCAGTGGTTGGTTGCCCCCGGTTCGGAGGCGGGGGAGGCTCGGCCCACTGACCCCGACGTCATCGGGAAGCTTCTGCGCGCAACCACATTGCGAACCGGTAGTAACGGTAAGTAGAACCCACCCCTGATGCTCACACGGGAAAATGGAAGACCAGCTTTTCCCGTTTCCAGAAGTGCCACACACAAAAAGGGCAGCTGATCGTCGTGCCAGAAACCCGGAAGAGGAATGAGCGATGCCGCGCGTGCCAGGCAACATGGCTCCGCGTGCCACTTTGGGCACGTGTGCCATAGGTTTGCCATCACGGTTATAGGGTTTTTCTACTCGAGCAGGGGGTCGGGACTCCCTATACTTGGAAGGGACCTCCAAAAGTCCCTTCCAAGTATATGATTCTATATTCGATTTGGAGAAATAAGGAAAAATGAGAGTGAGAATTATCCAGAGGAAGAGTTTGCCTCCAGAAATTGTGGGTGCTCCACAGTGGTGGGTTTCAAATTGTTTTACTACCGGTTCTGTGGGCGTGGCTTGGTGGGCGTGGCAGGGGAAGGATACTGTAAAATCTCCATTCCCTCCCGATCAGCTGGGACTCGGGAGGCCGAGAATAGATGGGGCCAGTCAGAATTTTTACTACCGGTTCTCCGAACTACTCAAAATTTCCGCTGCCGGTTCGCCAGAACTGGTCAGAACCTGCTGAAACAAACCTCTGGTGCTCCATCACTGGAGGTGCCTATGGAGATTCTCAATCATCCAAGTTATGGTTGTCCCAAAGGTGCTTTTTTCAAACGGCAACTGGACTTTCTGGTTTTCTCAAAAACCTCCATCCCTGGAGGTTTTCAAGAAGATATTGGACAGCCATCTGTCTAGAAGGGTATAGGGCAGAGGTCTTCAAACTTGGCAGCTTTAAGACTTGTGGACTTCAACTCCCAGAATTCTCCAGCCAGGAGAATTCTGGGAGTTGAAGTCCACAAGCTGGCTGGAGAATTCTGGGAGTTGAAGTCCACAAGTCTTAAAGCTGCCAAGTTTGAGGACCCCTGGTATAAGGTTTCCTGCTCGAGCAGGGGGTTGGACTAGAAGACCTCCAAGGTCCCTTCCAGCTCGGTTATTTTGTTATTCCGATGATGACCAAGGAATAACCAAGGTTGCCACTTCGACTTTGAAGTAGGCAGATGACCGAGAGAAATAATGAGCGATCAGCAAGAAAGAAAACCCAAGTATTTTGGGGCATGAAACTAAAGAGAAAGGGGAAGTGATCGGAAGTGCTCCCCGAATCTGTGAAGTTGTTGAGTTACATGCATAAAAGGGAAAGTTTCAGGTTTCGTTATGACCGAACGGGCTAAAATATATGTCAGGAAGGAAGGAATTGGTGACAGCTAAGTGGCTGAGAATGAAATCGGAAAGCCACAAGTTGGTGAATGTCCCAAGTTACACTCCAGATGGAAATTGTGGAAGAATCCAAGATCTGAGGGAACCCAGTTCCCGAGAAAAGATTTGAATGGAGAAAGAGGAACATAAAAGCATTAAATCACTTATATTTATAACTCTGTGAAAATAGCTACATACCCCTCACATCCTGAACATAAATTGTTTCAACTCCTACCCTCAAAACGACTTTATAGGGCATTGCACACCAGAACAACTAGACACAAGAACAGTTTTCTCCCTAACGCCATCACTCTGCTAAACAACTAATTCCCTCAACACTGTCAAACTATTTACTAGACTGTATCACTATTCTTCTTCCTCTCATCCTTCCTATTACCGATCTCCTTTTCTCCTTATGACTATAACTTTGTTGCTGGTATCTTTACCATTTATATTGTTTTATTTAGTTTTCCAGTATAACTTTGATTGCTTATTTAGTACCCTCTGACTATCACTAGGTGTTATACCTTATGATTCTTGATAAATGTATTTTTTATGTACACTGAGAGTTTATGCACTGAAGACAAATTCCTTGTGTGTCCAATCACACTTGGCCAATATTCTATTCTATTCTATTCTATTCTATTCTATTCTATTCTATTCTATTCTATTCTATTCTATTCTATTCTATTCTATTCTATTCTATTCTATTCTATTATTCTATTCTATTCCCTATTCCCTATTCTTGGGTTGGTTCTGCAACCCAACAAGACAGAGACTTCAGAGGATCATTAGAACAGCAGAAAAAAACAATGGCTACCAACCTGCCTTCCATTGAGGACCTGTATACTGCACTAGTCAAAAAGAGGGTTGTGAAAATATTTACAGACCCCTCGCATCCTGGACATCAACTGTTTCAACTCCTGCCCTCAAAACAACACTATAGGGCACTGCACACCAGAACAACTAGACACAAGGAGTTTTTTCCCGAACGCCATCACTCTGCTAAACAAATAATTCCCTCAACACTCTCGAACTATTTACTAAATCTGCACTACTATTAATCTCATCGGTCCCATCACCCATCTCCTCCCACTTATGACTGTATGAGTAACTTTGTTGCTTGTATCCTGATTGCTTATTTGTACCCTATGACTATCATTAAGTGTTGTACTTTATAATTCTTGATGAAGGTATCTTTTATGTATACAGAGAGCGTATGCACCAAGACAAATTCCTTGTGTGTCCAATCACACTTGGCCAATAAAAAATCTTATCCTACCCTACGCTATCCTATTCTATCCTATCCTTCTCCTGTTGTCCATTTGTCTCCCAGCCCCCCATCCTCTCTCAGGGGAGGGGTCCCGGGCCCACCATCTGCTGGGGTCTGACCCCCAGACTGGGAGCAGTTTGAGGATTTGTTACAGTTCCCTAATATTTTTTTTTAAAAAGGCCCCCTTGAGGGCATCAGGACACCCTTGCACAGATGGAGGGAATCACACCAGGCCATGTAATCTACACAAGGGCGTCAGGACACATACAGAGCCACTGCACAGCAGTCACCCAACACACCCACCACACCACAACAGGGTCTGGGCTAGAGGATCTCACAACGCCCCTTTCTCAAAACAGCTGTTTGTTCACACTACGATGACACGATGAACTACGCAACGATCGATCACACCAAAGTGTGAGTTGTGATTGCAAAACCCCTCCCCCTCACCAACTACGCAGCCCCTCCCCCTCCCCTCCGCGCCGCTGCCACGGCGGCAACTGCTGGGCCGTGGCCGGCGAGCTCCCTTTTATAGTCCGCTGCGGGGAGGGGCGGGACCGTTGGACGTCCGGCAGCCAATCGGAAGGGCTCCGCTGACGTCGGCGCTCGCCGGGCCGCCGTCACGTGGTCGCTGGGCGCCGCCGCGGCGCATGCGCGGCTCCTCCCCCTTCTCCTCTGTCGTCTTCTCCCGGCGAGGTTTCGCCGCCGCTTCTCTCTGACGTTGCCGCGGACGGTAAGCGGGATCGGGGTGGGGGGTGCGGTGGGACGGCTGGATGTGGGGTGGCTTCGGCTTCGTTGAGGCGGGGAGGGGCTCCTCCAAACAGCCCGCTCGCTCCTCCGGCGTTGAGGACTGGGAGGGGGGGGGAGACTACACATCCCATGCTCCCCAGCCGTGCCTGGCCGAGGCACATGGGCATTGTAGTCCCCCCTATTTTTTAACCCCCCCTTCCCCTCCTCTTCCCAGGCCGCTCGGGCAGCGCCTCCCTCGGCCAACTCACCAGCCTGGCCGGGTTCCAGCTGCGAAGGACTCGGGACTCCCGTCCCCATCATCCCCAGCGGGGTAGGGTGGGGTGGGGCGGGAGTCCTCCCCCCGTTTGGGAAGAGCCGCTTGGAAAGGGAGGCACAAGGGTGGGGGACCCAGAAAAGGGAGCCGGTTTGGGGAGGGGTGTGGGGTGGGGGTCGAGAGGGGGACTCCCCCACCACCCATTTTGGGGGGTCTGCGAGGGGGGGGAGAGCTGATCTCCCTTGGCGGGGGTCTCCTTTGGGTCCGCTCAAGGTCGTGGGGGGTGTGTCCTGAAGAGAGGGTCACCTTTGGGTGCCCAGTCTAGCAGCTGGAGGGGTCACATCTGGGGGTCTCCGGGGGGGGGGAGGGGGCATGGCAGGAAGGGAGAGGAGAGGGGGGGGGTCCCAGGAAGCCTGCTGACCCCTGAATCCCAGGACAGCCTTAATTAACCCTCTTGTGGGGGGGGAGGGGGCTCAAAGTTGAGGGTCCCGGACAGCCTCTTGCATCCTCTGCAGCTGTGAGCAGCCAAGATCTGACCTTGTCCCCTTTGGGGGGGGTCTGCCTTTGCCCCAGGAGGAAGTTGGACCGTTTTTTGGGGTGGGGGTTACCCTGATCTCTCCTCAGAGGGGGGGCCCATGCATGGATTCCCTCCCCCCTCCCCTCCCCATGGTCAGCCAGAACCAGCTTCGCCCCCCCTGTTCTGGGTGCAGAGCTTGTATTTTACACATATGTCTTTGTGTAGGTCGGGGGGGGGTCCCCCAAAATTGGCCACTTTAAGGGTTCTGGACTTCAACTCCCAGAATTCCCCAGCAAGCCATGTTGGCTTGATTGTCCCTGCGGTCATCCAGGACTGGCTTGTGTCCAGTGGTTCTGGGCGAAGAGCTTCTGTTCGACAGCTGTGTGTTGGTGTAGGTCAGGGGGGTCTCCAAACTTGGCCACTTTAAGGCTTGTGGACTTCAACTCCCAGAATTCCCTAGCTGGCTGAGGGAATTCTGGGAGTTGAAGTCCAGAAGCTTTAAAATGGCCAAGTTTGGAGATCCTTGTGTAAGTCATTGAGGTCTAGGCTCACCAGGTAGGGGCCTTTCCCTAGCTGGACTCACCTGGTTCCACCTTCCCAGCCTGGTTAGTAGAGTCTCACCACGAAAAAGAAACCAAAGTGGTCATTATATACAGGTAGTCCTTGACGTATGACCAGAATGGTCACACAGCTGCTAAGTGAGCTTTGCAAGATTTTACAAACTTTCTCGCCGCGGCTGTTAAGTGAATCGCTGCAGCTATTCAGTTAGCAACATGGTTGTTAAGTGAATCCAGCTTCCCCCTTGATTTTGCTTGACCGCAGGACACTGCGAACCGTCATAAATATGAGTCAGTTGCCAAGCGTCTGAATTTTAATTGTGTGACCGACCGCTGCAACGGTCGTTAAGTGTGAGAAACGCTCATCGATCACTTTTTTTCCCCCAATGCCATGCAAACGGTCACTAAACGAGGACTACCTGTATATTTGGGCATAAGGACTGAATTTTCAGCTCTTCCCCGACTGTCGTCCTTTGCCACCTCTTGAGGAAGTAAAGATTAATTCCTTATCTTGTCCGTTCCCAGTTTGTGTCTCTTGTTAATGAATGAACAAAACTTGACTGCCGGGTCCATGGAACGAATGCCAGGTTTAATGGTGGCTTAGTTCCGGGGAATTGTCAGCCAGTGACTGGGTGCCAGTAACCATAATAAAAATCCAATTGTGTTTAAATCACCAGTGTGGAAACTTTGCTGAGTTGATCACACTTTTAGGAGCAAGAATGCTGCGCTCTGTTGGTTATATTTTTAATATTTATTTATTTATTAATTAGTTCGATTTATATGCCGCCCTTCTCCGGAGACTCAGGGCGGCTTACAATACATTATGCAATATTATTTATGTGTTTGTTATTTTTATTCTATTCTATTCTTTTCTTTTTTCTTTTCTTTTATTATTTTATATTTTATTATTTTATATTTTTATATTTTATTTTTTTATATTTTTATATTTTATATTTTTTTTATATTTTATATATATATTTTAATTTATTTGTTTTTCATGACTTTGGTGGTGGTTTCTTGCGTTGCTTTTTGCATTTTTAATTTCGGCACTGGCCCAGAGTTGTCGTACGTAGTGAGATGGGTGTTTGTGCAGGTAGTCCTCGACTTACGACAGTCCGTTTAATGACCGTTTGAAGTTTCAACGGCACTGAAAATAGCGACTTAAGGCCATTTTCCACGTTGATGACCGTTGTATCATCCATGGGGGTGGGGTGTGTGTGTGTGTCACATGATTATTATTCAAATTCCTGGCAACTGACTCGTATTTATCACGTGATCCGCTTTTGCGACCTTCTGGCAAACAAAGTTAATAGGGAAGCTGGATTCACTCAACAACCATACTTTTACAACCGCAGTGATTCACTTAACAACCATGGCAAGAAAGGTCGCAAAATGGGACAAAACTCACTGAACAAATGTTTTCCCTTAGCAAGCTAAATTCTGGGCTCCGCTGTGGTCGTAAGCAGGGTGGATTTGATTTAAATCGAGTTGATTTAAATCACAATTTAAATCATGATTTAAATCACTAGTAAAAAGGCTTGATTTAAATCAACTCGATTTAAATCATAATTTTTAAAGAGCAACTGTCATCTCTGCTCCTCCTTTGACCCACCGTTGACTCACCAATAGTCCCAGGGTTGCAGAATATACAGCCTCCTGCGACATAACTCAACTCCATTTCATGCTGAATAAACTAAATTATTTATGTATCTTAAATAGAAAACTATCTTACGATAGATTTTTACCCCAAAAGTTTTTTATTAAAATAAATTCGATAAAAATCAAAAAAATCCGATTTAAATCAAAAAAATCCGATTTAAATAAAAAAAAATCTGATTTTTTTTGATTTTTTAAAAAAAAATCATTGATTTTTATCCACCCTGGTCGTAAGTCGAGGACTACCAGTGTTAAACCAACTGAGTCCAATATATCGGGTGGAAACCAGGACCTCGCCTTTAGGAGAGGGGTGGGCAACTGTGGCCCTTTTACAACCTGTGGACTTCAACTCCCAGAATTCCTGAGACAGCTTGGCTGTCTCAGGAATTCTGGGAGTTGAAGTCCACAGGTTGTAAAAGGGCCACAGTTGCCCACCCCTGCTGTAGGATCCTATCAACCCCTTCTGGAACCCGGGTGCTGTTCCAGGGATGAGCTGCCACCCCCCCAACCCCCCCTTGACCTACGTCGATGGTGCAACTCAATTTGTGATCCCCAAAATAGCACAAGGTGGAACGACACCAATCCACGGTCCTCCTCGTTTCGGAAAGATTTGTGACGTTTGCCGTCACAATTTGGAATTTATGGGCACCAAAATGTCAATTCCTCCCCCCCACCCCAGTTTCTTTTGGCTGTGTGTGTGTATATCTGTGTGTCCTGAAAAGGTGATGGAAATATAAATTGGCTTCTGTGCAAAGAGATCCGTGGAGAAATCTGAAAAGGATCAGAGAGAGGTTATAAATAGATCACTAGGCTGGGAATACAAGCAGCGTGGTCAGGAACGGGGAAAATGCGTGTAAGTTCTTGGATAATACAGGCGGTCCTCCACTTACGACAGTTCACTTAGTGACCGGAGTTACAACACACTGAAAAAATGGTGACTTAGGACCGTTTTTCACACTTAACGACCGTTGCAAGCATCCTCACGTTTGTGTGATTTACATTCGGATGTTTGACAGCTGTCTCACATTTACGACAGTCACTGTCTTCCGCGGGATGGGTGGGGTATGTTAAGCCAATTTCGCTTAACGACCATGTTAGCAACCTAACAATGGCAGCGATTCATTTAACAGCTGTGGCAGGAAAGATCACGAGCGGCTGAGGAATTCTGGGAGTTGAAGTCCATGGGTCTTAAAGGGGCCACGTTTGGAGACACCCCCCCCCCCCCTTTGCCCTAGGAGAAGACCACCTGGGCAAGTCCCACTGCTGTCAAAACTCGGAGCTGTTCACGCCCAGGGTTTCCATGAATTAGTTTGACCCTTTTTTGAAGCCCACCAAGCAAGTAGCCAACAACGCAGCTCATGGTAGGGGATCCCATCGTTTGAATGATTTAGGTCTGGGGTGTCCAATTTTAGCTACTTTAAGACCTGTGGACTTCAACTCCCAGAATTCCCCAGCCAGCCTGCTTTAAGATGGGTGGATTCTGGGAGTTGAAGTCTCCATATCTTAAAGGTTGATGTAGATCAGGAATATCCAACCTTGGCGACTTTAAGACCTGTGGACTTCAACTCCCAGAATTCCCTAGCCAGCCTGCTTTAAGATGGTGGATTCTGGGAGTTGAAGTCTCCATATCTTAAAGGTTGATGTAGATCAGGAATATCCAACCTTGGCGACTTTAAGGCCTGTGGACTTCAACTCCCAGAATTCCCCAGCCAGCCTGCTTTAAGATCGGTGGATTCTGGGAGTTGAAGTCTCCATATCTTAAAGGTTGATGTAGATCAGGAATATCCAACCTTGGCGACTTTAAGGCCTGTGGACTTCAACTCCCAGAATTCCCCAGCCGGCCTGTTTTAAGATGGTGGATTCTGGGAGTTGAAGTCTCCATATCTGAAAGGTTGATGTAGATCAGGAATATCCAACCTTGGCAACTTTAAGACCTGTGGACTTCAACTCCCAGAATTCCCCAGCCAGCCTTGCTGGCTGGGGAATTCTGGGAGTTGAAGTCCACAAGTCTTAAAAGTGGCCCAGGATGGACACTCCAACTTAGATGTTGTCCTGCTTCTTCCAGGTTTCAATATCACCAGGTGACCTTCAGTTCTGGTCTCTGGGGAAGGTGGTCACCATCTCCTTGCCCACTTGAGCCACACCATTCGTGGTCCCACGAATCTATAACTCTTCGTTTCCTCTCCTTGAACCCCACAGGGCCTCAGCCATGGTGTTGGGGGTTCAGCAAGTGGTCGGGTACCTGGCTCTGTGGGCCTTCTGCGCTCAGAGCAAGCCCACGGAGAAGAAGGACCGCGTCCACCACGATGCTCAGCTGAGCGACAAGGTCCACGATGATGGCCAGAACTTTGATTACGACCACGACGCCTTCCTGGGGGTTGATGATGCCAAGACTTTTGACCAGCTGACCCCAGAGGAGAGCAAAGAGAGATTGGGGTAAGATAAGAGAACCTTGAACATGCGCAGAGTTTAAACTGAATTTAAACTGAGTTTAGCCCCAGAATGGCAGCGTCTCGATGTTTCCCTTTAGTTTCCAGAATGACATTCCAGGTGGGTGTTTGGCTCTCATAGAAGGCAGTTTCCTATTAAAAAACCCCAAAAAACTAGGTAGTTCTCGACTTACGACCATTTATTTCGTGACAGAAGATACAACGGCAATGAAAAAAAGCGACTTATGACCGTTTTTCTCACTTAACGACCATTGCAGCCTTCACAGTCACGTGATCAAAATTCGGATGCTTGGCGTCTCATATTTATGACGGTCGCAGAGTCCCAGGGTCGTGTGATCCTCTTTTGCGACCTTGGGACAAGCAAAGGCAGTTGGGAAGCCCGATTCACTTAACAACGGTGTTGCTAACTGAACAACTGCAGGGATTTTTTTACCTCACGACTGTTGCGAGCAAGGTCGTAAAATGGAGCAGGATTCCCTTACCAATTGTCTCGCTTCGGAAAAAGAAGTGTTGGGCTCCGTTGTGGTCGTAAGCCGAGGACTTTCTTGTGGTCGCCCAGCCCTGAGCAAATTAAGTGCCATTCATGGCTTGTCGTGAAGGAGGAGGCACAATCCGTTCTCCAAAACTTTGATTCTTTCCAGCTCCTTTATTTTCCTTGCTGTTTTTTTTAAGCCTGGATTCTTAATTCTGCCTCTTGTTTTCTCAAAGGGAGAAATTAAATTTCCTGAATTAAACTGGTTTTTCCCTCCAGTGAATATGCATAGCCCGGATCTCAGTTTCTTAGAAACCTGGACAGCTCATTTGTTAGTTTGCTGACTCACACGTAAACTAGTCTAGAGAAAAGAAGGACCAGGGGAGACATGATAGCAGTCTTCCAATATCTCAGGGGCTGCCCCAAAGAAGAGGCAGTCAAGCTATTCTCCAAAACCCCTGAGGGCAGGACAAGAAGCAATGGGTGGAAACGAACCAAGGAAAGAAGCAACTTGGAATTAAGGAGAAACTTCCTAACAATGAGAACAATTAACCATTGGAACAGCTTGCCACCAGAAATTATATAGGCTTCATCACTGGAGGTTTTTAAAAAGAGACTGGACAGCCACTTCTCTGAAATGGTAAGGGTGTCCTGCTTGAGCAGGAGGCTGGACTAAAAGGCCTCCAAAGTCCCTCCCAGCTCTATTCTGATTGATATAGTAGTAGTAGTAGTAGTAGTAGTAGTAGTAGTAATAATAATAATAATATAATAACCAATGATTAAGGAAGTAAATAAAGGAGGCCTTTTAAAGACAACTAAAACAAAAGCAGAATATAAGAAAGAAGTAATTGAGCAGCGAGCTGAAAATTGGAAAAGCAAAGCTCTGCATGGCCAATACTTGAAAAGTATTGAAGGCAAAGCTGACCAGAAACTAACTTGGAACTGGTTAAGATCAGGAGTACTGAAAAAAGAAACAGAAAGCTTTATTTTGGCAGCTCAAGAACAAGCCCTAGCCACAAACTGCATGAAGGCAAAGATTCAACATGTTACCACCAACAGCAAATGCCGCCTCTGCAATGAGAAAGATGAGACAGTCGACCACCTGATCAGTGGGTGCAGCAAAATTTCACAAACCGACTACCTACAACGCCATGACCGCGTTGCTAAGATCATTCACTGGAAATTGTGCCAGAAGTTTGGATTTGAGTACAGCAAAAACCACTGGGAACATCAGGTTGAGAAAGTTTTAGACAATGAGAAACTCAAGATCTTGTGGGACTTTAGGATTCAGGCTGACAGGCACTTGGTCCACAACACACCTGACATAACAATAGTTGAAAAGAAAAAAGGATGGTTCATTGACATTGCAATACCTGGTGATGCACGGACTGAAGATAAGCAGCAAGGAAAAAATCACAAAGTACCGGGATTTGCAAATTGAAGTTGAGCGACTGTGGAAAAAGAAATCGTGTGTTGTCCCGATTGTAATTGGAGCCCTTGGGGCAATACCCAAAGGGCTACCCCACTATTTAGAAATTCTAAATTTGCCGGACTTGAACATTTTGACTCTACAAAAAACCACCTTACTCGGAACAGTTTACATCCTCCGACGATACCTTAACAGTTCCTAGGTCCTTGGTTAGGACTCGAGCTGCTGAGCTATTAACCAGCCTCAAAGACTGTGAATCTCACTAAAGATTAAATAATAATAATAATAATAATAATAATAATAATAATAATAATAATAATAATAATAATAATAATAATAATAATAATAAGCCAGCCGAGAGGAAGAGGCAGGTGCTTTCTTCATCTTGATCTGAGCACACTTAAGGAGGGGCTTGGTATGCACTCTGGGGAGATAACCAATATATTAATTAATGTCCATTAAACACAGTGTGGACAGTCTCTTTGGATTTATTGCATCAGCTCCTGAGAGGCCCAGAACAGAGCAAGGAGTTGGCTAAGGCTCTCTTCCCCCCCCCTTCTCTCTGCCCAAGTGTCAAATCACAGGAGTGACATCTGTGGTTATATTTGGCTCTGAACGCCCGATGCTTCTGCTGTTCCAGACTTTCGGAGTGGGGGTGGGGTGGAGAGAAAGAGAACCATGGGCTTTGGAGTCTGCTCTTACCGGCAGCTTTTTTTTTCAAATTGATCCCCCAGGACATTTGAGAAGGAAATTCTCTGTGGATCGGAGTTCCTAGTTTTGGGTGGAACTACAGTTGATGGATTGATAGGTATGTTGAGTGGACAGATAGATTGGTAGAGATGATAGATAGATGAGGAATTCTGGGGGTTGAAGTCCATTCACCTTAAACCAGACTGAGGAATTCTGGGAATTGAAGTCCACTCACTCGAAACCAGACTGAAGAATCCTGGGAGCTGAAGTCCATTCACCTTAAACCAGACTGAGGAATTCTGGGAAATGAAGTCCACTCACTTGAAACCAGACTGAAGAATCCTGGGAGCTGAAGTCCACCTCTCAAACCAGACTGAGGAATTCTGGGAGTTGAAGTCCATTCACCTTAAATCAGACTGAGGAAATCTGGGAAATGAAGTCTACTCACTCTAAACCAGACTGAGGAATTCTGGGAGTTGAAGTCCATTCACCTTAAATCAGACTGAGGAAATCTGGGAAATGAAGTCCACCCCTCAAACCAGACTGAGGAATTCTGGGAGTTGAAGTCCATTCACCTTAAATCAGACTGAGGAAATCTGGGAAATGAAGTCTACTCACTCTAAACCAGACTGAGGAATTCTGGGAGTTGAAGTCCATTCACCTTAAATCAGACTGAGGAAATCTGGGAAATGAAGTCCACCCCTCAAACCAGACTGAGGAATTCTGGGAGTTGAAGTCCATTCACCTTAAACCAAACTGAGGAATTCTGGGAAATGAAGTCCACTCATTTGAAACCAGACTGAAGAATCCTGGGAGCTGAAGTCCACCTTAAAGCTGTCATTGACATTGCTGGATCATAACAAACTGGACTTTTTGGGGTCTGGTCTTCTGGTCCCTCGCCCCTTCCCCCCCTCCCCCCTCCATCTCTCTCTCTCTCTCCCCCCTCCCTCCCCGAGCGCCTGCCTCCTCCTGCTCTTAATTCTTTTTCTGCCTCCCCCCCACAGAAAAATTGTAAGTAAAATAGATGGCGACAAGGATGGGTTTGTAACGGTGGAGGAGCTCAAGGCCTGGATTAAGTTTGCCCAAAAGCGCTGGATTTACGAGGACGTGGAGCGCCAGCGGAAGGGCCACGACCTCAACGGGGACGGCCTGATTTCGTGGGAGGAGTATAAGAACGCCACCTACGGCTACGTCTTAGGTAGGTCGGGCCCTGTACCGCGCTAGCCCACTCCCCAAGGCTCAACCTTGCCCCCCCTCCCCCATTTTGTCTTGTAGCGCGATTGTGAGCAAAATAGACACGGATAAGGATGGGTTTGTGACGGAGGGGGAGCTGAAGGACTGGATTAAGAAGGCGCAGAAGAAGTACGTCTCTGAGAACGTAGCGCGCCAGTGGCAGGAGTATGACTTGAATCAAGATGGCTTCATCTCCTGGGAGGAGTACAGGAATGTCACCTATGGCACTTACCTGGGTAAGGGGCAAGGGGGGGGCACAGCCTTGCTGGAAAGTATCAGTCGAGCCGAAGGGGAAAGGGGGGGCCTGGGGTTTGAAACGAGACTGGATGGTCACCTCTCCGGGTTGGGGGGGGGGGCGAATGGGGTGGTGAAGCCTGCAGGGGTCAGGCTGGATGAACCCTTAGGGCCCCTTAGGACCGAGGGAAGGTCATGCTGGGCCCGTCCTGGGCTCCCCACGCTTTCCTGCTCTGCCTTTTCAAGTCAAATGCAGAACTCCGGGAGTCAGACTTGAGGCCGGTTAGATTGCCTCTCAGGGGATAGCGAGGGGTCTGGACTGGATGGCCTCTTGAGGACCCCTTCCCAGCTCTAGGATCCTGCAAAGGGCTGAAGGAAGGGCCACGCTGGGCCTATCCCACACTTCCTGCTCTCCCTTTTCCAAGTCAAAGGCAGAACCGAAGCTGGTTAGATCGACCTCTCGGGGGATAGTGAGGGGGCTGGACTGGATGACCTCTTGAGGACCCCTTCCCAGCTCTTGGATTCTGAAAAACGGCTGGGTCATGCTGGGCCTATCCCACATTTCCCTGCTCTCCCTTTTCCAAGTCAAAGGCAGAATTCTGGGAGTCAAACCGAGGCTGGATTGTCGCCTCTCGGAGATAGGATGGCGAGAGCCTGAAGGGGCTGGATTGGATGACCCCTTAGGGACCCTTCCCAGCTTTAGGACTATACAAAGGGCTGAGGGAGAGTCCCGATGGGCCCACTTCATGCTCCCCCTTTCAAGTTCGAACGCAGAACACCAGGAATCAAGCCGAGACTGGGCAATCACCTTTTCTGCAGGGGTGATTTCAGGCATGGCTGGCCAGGGAACTCTGGGAGTTGAAGTCCACAGGCTTACAGTTAATTAGCATGCGAGCCTGGGAATTCTGGGAGTTGAAGTCCACGCATCTTCAAGCATGCCTTGCCAGGGCATTCTGGGAGTTGAAGTCCACCCATCTTCCAATGGCAGAAGTTGGAAAACGCAGCCATAGGGAGCATTTGTCTCCTTGTATGCAGCTTGTGAGCATCATTTTTAAGGCAAGCCTCTGCTTTCGATTTCATGAAGAGATTCGGGCAGTGGTTGCATTTCAGCCGGTCTCTGTTTGCTTGGCCTTGCCGATCGGCTGCCCTTGAGCCTAGCTGCACACTGTACATTTTATCACCGTGGGCAGATTAAAACCACATTCTTGGCCTGACTTTGGTGAGGTCACATAACCAGGGACGGCAAACGGCATGCACTCCGCAAGAAGCGGCCACCCTAAAGCAGATAAACATGGAAAGCAATTTTTCCAGTCTCAAAGGTGCTTTTTCAGGAGGCAACTGGACTCTCTAATTTCTTCATCTGAAGACGTTTCGCTTCTCGTCCAAAAAGCTTCTTCGGCTCCGACAGGATGGTGGGGAATGGAAGGATTGATATTCCTTGCAGACAGCTGGCAGTTTGCATCCTTTTAGAGGGTCCTTGAAGCACTTGGTGGTTTATCTGTGTCCTCAGAGGTCACCCGAGTGGTGCAAAGGATTCTTGTAGTCTGCAATTTTTTTTTTTTTTTACCTCTGGAAATCCATTCCGGATCCCACACCATTCAAAGGCTGTTCATCCCAAATTGTATAGCTAAAAGTCTGTAGAGATTCTCAGTCCTCCAGGTCACGCTTGTCCCAAAGCAGGGGTGAAATGTAAAATTTGTTAATACCGGTTCTGTGGGCGTGGCTTGGTGGTGGTGGGTAATGTGACTGGGTGGGCGTGGCCAACTTTTTTTTTTTTGAAACTTTTCAAAGCATTTTTTCTAATGCTTTGAAAAGCCTCTGCTGATCAGGCAACTCGGCTGGGATCGTCAGAGACTTTTCAATGCATTTTTTTTACCACCTCTTCGGCCAAGAGATTGCAGAAAAAAATGCTTTGAAAAGCCTCTGACGATCCCAGCTGAGCCGCAGGATCATCAGAGGCTTTTTGGTTTTTTTTAACTTTTAAAAGCATTTTTTCGTTGGAAGAGGTTGTAGGAAAAATTCTTTTAAAAGTAAAAAAAAAAAAAAAGCCTCTGATGATTGCATGGCTCATCTGGGCATGGTGGAGAGGACGCAGGGATTTTTGCTACCAGTTCTCTGAACCACCCGCCGCCATCGCTACCGGATTGGGCGATCCGGTCCGAACCGGGAACATTTCACCCCTGTCCCAAAAGTGCTTTTTTCAAGAGGCAACTGGACTTTCTGTTTTTTTTTTTTCTTTGAAGACGTTTCGCTTCTCATCCAAGAAGCTTCTTCAGCTCTGGCTGGATGGTGGGGAAAGGAAGGATTTGGGATTAACATCTTTTGAATGGTGTGGGAGTAGGAATGGATTTCCGAGGGGGGGGGCGGGGAAATTGCAGACTTACAAGAACCATTTGCATCACTCCGGTGACCCTGAGGACACAGATAAAACCTCCCAAGTGGCCTCAACGACCCTCTAAAAAGGATGCAAATGACCAAATGCTGTCTGCAAGGAATATCAATCCTTCCGTTCCCCACCATCCAGTCAGAGCTGGTTAAGGAATTCGCAGAGTAACCCTTGAGTAGCAAGGGTTTGTACATGAAAGCGATTGAGAGTAGTTACGAATAAACACAGCCAACACACAGATACACTGAGTTGTGTTTACTTTCAGGAAATAGTAAGGCACAGTCCAATAAACAGTCCAGGTCATACACATATAAAGCAGGAGATAGCCAAAACGACAGTCCATGGATAAATCCAATAACAAAGTCTTCTTACCAGTCGTCGTAGTCATTCACAATAAACAGTTCTTCTGGATTTGCATGCAGAGCTATCAGAGAGCAAGAACATCAAAGAGAACAAACCATGTTTTTAGCTGCCTCTTAAGGAGATTGGCTACAGAGCTAACCAATCAGGACACAGTATGATGCAATACAGCAGTCTTAAAGCTATATTGAGGGTTTATATATTGCCAGCCCAACAAGTCAGGTAATGATCATTTCCTAACAAAGCTGCTCAGATGAGAAGCGAAACGTCTTCAAAAAAAACCAAACAAAACCCCAGAAAGTCCTGTTGCCTCCTGAAAAAGCACCTTTAGGACAACCACAGCCTGGATGGCTGAGAATCTCTACAGACATTTTTTTTTTTCCAGATAAACCCCAAACCTTTGAAAATTCACCCTGGTTTCCCCGGTTCCTAGAACGTTGAAGCTGGCAAAGCAGTCCCTCCCGTTCGCGCGGCCGTACGGGTAGTCCTCGACTTAACGACTCAGTCGTTAAGTCGAGGACTGCCTGAACTTTGGGCTAGGGCTCAACGTGGGACATGCCAACTTTTGAGCTGCTGTATATGGTCGAGCGGCGGTGTGTAAGTCACCCTTCAGTAACCGAATTCCACCTCTGCCGTTTTAGACGATCCGGACCCCGACGATGGCTTCAATTACAAGCAGATGATGGTGAGGGATGAACGCCGCTTCAAAATGGCCGACCAGGACGGAGACCTGGTGGCAACCAAGGAGGAATTCACCGCTTTCTTGCACCCCGAAGAATATGACTACATGAAGGACATCGTCGTGCAGGTTGGTGGGCTGATCTCGTGACGCTTTAGAGCAGAGGTCTTCAAACTTGGCAGCTTTAAGACTTGTGGACTTCAACTCCCAGCTGTGCTGGCTGGAGAATTCTGGGAGTTGAAGTCCACAAGTCTTAAAGCTGCCAAGTTTGAAGACCTCTGCTTTAGAGGCAGTCCTTGACTTATGACCCCAGTAGAGCCCCACATTTCTCGTCCGCTGAGCGAGAAATATGCTCAAAAGAGTTTTGCCCTGTTTTACGACTGTGGTCAAGTGAATCACTGCAGTTGTCGAGCGAATCCGGTCCCCCCCCCCACTCTTCCCCTTGACTTTGCTCATCAGATGGTCACAAAAAGAGATACTGCGGCCATAATAATAATAATAATTAATAATAATTTTATTTCTATACCGCCCTTCTCCCGAAGGACTCATAAATACGAGTCATCCAAGCATCCAAATTTTGCCGAGCGTCCAAATTTTGATCGCGGGGATGCTGCAATGGTCGTTAAGTGTGAAAAATGGTCATAAGTTCCTTTTTTTTTTTCCCCAGTGCCGTTCTAACTTTGAGCGGTCACTAAACGGGCTGTTGTAAGTCAAGGACTGTGTTTATCGTTTGGTTTTGATTTATTGCACTTCCTGATGTTTCTGTGCTGCCCAGTTCTGGAGGCACTTTGCTCCTGGTGTCCAAATGCGGTTCATAAAATCATCAACAGGGAATATTAAAAAGGCTAAACGTTAGGAGATAAAATGATACAGATGATACGGCGGGTGAGTCTTAATCTCTACAGGAGTGGCCAAAATTGTGGAAACCTTTTGGGAAAAGTTTATTTTCTAAAACCAGCTAATAACACCAATTTTTTTTGGGAGTAGTACCATAAAATTATATATCAATGGAAAGATAATTTAATCAAGAATGTAATGCAATCACTTTTATGAAGGATTTGCTATTAGAATAGCAGTGACAGTATAAAGAAGAAAAGTGAAACACGTAGAAAAAAATGAGATATACAAAAATTATCTCCATAGAAAAATGATCACCATGTCAGTTAATCCTTAGTTGGGTAACCTTTAGCATGAATTTATGGCCTTACAACATCTTCCCATGGAGTGAACCAAGTCTTTGAGTTCTGCAGCTGTTATAATGTGAAACCAAGATGGAATGATGGCTTCTATTAACTGTGTCGCTTCTGACTAAGAAGTTTCTTTAGTTGGCTCCATAGATTTTCCATTGGGTTAAAGTCTGGGCTATTCCTAACCTCTCCCATTCTCTTTTTAATGTAAATTTTAATGTAAATTTTTAATTTGTTCTTAACCTGTTTGTTCTAAATTTGTCTTGGGCTAAATTGATTTAATTTGATTTTACTTCTCTTCTCTTAAATTTTTGTATTCTATGTGTTTTATCTTGTGCCTGTTCACCGCCCTGAGTCCTTCGGGAGTAGGGCGGTATATAAATCAAATAAAATGAAAAATATTCCCAGGCCATTCCAGCAGTGGAATAGGATTATCTTGGAACTTCAAAAAAAAAAGGGTTGTTATTAGCCATCAAACCTCAAAAATACACTTTTCCCAAAAGGTTTCCACAATTTTGGCCACTACTGTAGATTAAAAGTCGCCACGATATAAAAAAAAATGTTGAAGACTCTAGGAAGAGGGCAGAAAAGAGCAACCAAGAGGATTAGGGCAGTGGTCTCCAAACTTTGTGGCTTGGTGGTCTGGGGTGGGGAGAGGGGAATGCGACCACTGACACAAGAGAAGCCTTTGGGGTGCTGCTTGCGCGAGTGGAACTGCGCGCACCTACTGGCCTATCTCTTGCGCCGCCGGGATCCGAATAGGCCACTGCCTGGTAGTGGGCCCCGGCCCGGTAGGATTGTGGATCCCCTGGATTAGGGGGTTGGGGGCTGAAACATCTGGAGAACAGTTGCAATCTAGTTTAACGAAAAGGACTAAGGGGGGGACCTGATAGCAGCCTTTCCAGTATTTGAGGGGCTGCCCCAAAGACGAGGGGGTCAAAACGATTCTACAAAGCACCAGAAGGCAGGATTGCAGATTAGAGATGGAACAGAATTGGAAGGGACCTTCTAGGTCATCTAGTCCAACCCCCTGCCCAAGCAGGAGAGACCCTATACCGGATGGGAATTAATCAAGGAGAGATCCAAGCTAGAACCGAGAAGAAATTTTGGGCCAATCACCAGGTGGTGGTGAGTTCTAGTCCCGCCTTTGGCGTGCCAGCCGGCTGGGTGACTTTGAGCCAGCCAGTCCCTCTCTCTCAGTCCGACCCGGCTCGCAGGTGGTGGTTGTGGGGAAAATAGGAAGGAGGAGTATTACAGAGAGGTTCGCTGCCTTTAGTTATTGATTAAAAATAACAATAAAAGTGGGAAATAAAATAAATAACGCTGCCCCTGGTTTTTTTCCCTACAGGAAACCATGGAGGATATCGATAAGAATGGAGACGGCTTCATTAATTTGGAGGAATACATAGGTGAGTCGTGGCCAGATCCTGCCGTGGTCCCCAGTTGTTAAACCCCAGGAAGACTCGGGCTGGGGGGCCCCTCATGAAACATTTGGAAATGTCCTGGGTTGGCACCCAACTGAAGGATAAATGGCTACGGATATAGTCCTCGACTTACGACAGTTCATTTAGTGACCAAAGTTATACCGGCGCTGAAAAAAAGGGACTTGGGACCTTTTCCCCCCCACTTAATGACCGTCGCAGCATCCTCGTGATCACGTGATCAAAATTTGGCCGCGTGGCCGCTGACTTAAATTTACGATGGTCATATATAGTTCCCTTCTGCGACCTTCCCACAAGGAGAGTCGACGGGGAAGCCAGCTTCGCTTAACAGCCACGTTACTCACTTAAGGGCCGCTGCGATTCGCTTAACCCTTGCGGCGAGGCAGGTCGTAAAATGGGACCCTTAGCAATAGCATTTAGGCTTATGTACCTCCTTTTTCAGCGCCCTACGAGCGGTTTAAAAAGTGTGTCCTTTGCATATCAGCCCCCAACAATTTGAATCCACTAAAACGGCCGTCTCGCTTAGCGACAGGAATATTGGGCTCAAATTTGGCCGTAAGTCGAGGACCACTTGCGCTGTGCAGTTCGGCGCACAGGGCCCGACGGTTAGAATTGAGACCCTCCCGGCGTTCCCTCTCCGCAGGTGACATGTACAGCCACGACGGCAACACGGAGGAACCCGAGTGGGTCAAAACGGAACGGGAACAATTCATGGAGTTCCGGGACAAGAACCACGACGGAAAGATGGACAAGGAAGAGACCAAAGACTGGATCCTGCCCTCCGATTACGACCACGCCGAGGCCGAAGCGCGGCACCTGGTTTACGAGTCGGATAAGGACAAGGTGAGAGGGCTTCCTCCTGGGGCAGGGGTCGGCAACCTTAAGCCCTCAAAAGAGCCACCACCCGGGAGTCGGCAACCTAGAAAGTCCCAGTTGCCACGAGAATCTCCATAGACTTTCTTGCAAGACGTTTCATGACCCAGCTAGAGAACGTGATCGGTGCTAGAGGGGGGAATGGGATTTGTGGGGAGGAGGAGAGGAAGGGAAGGGGCGGAGGAGGACTATGGGGTTTTCTTGCAGATGTTTTGTGACCCAAGTAGGTGCTAGAAGGGAGCGGGTTTGTATAGACGAGGAGGAGGAGGAGAAGGAAAAACGAGGAAGAGAAGGAGAAGGAATGAAGGGGAGGAAAGAAGGAAGGAGAAGAGGAGGAGAAAGAAAAGGAATGAAGGGGAGGAAAGAAGGAAGGAGAAGAGGAAGAGAAAGAAGGAATGAAGGGGAGGAAAGAAGGAAGGAAGAGGAGGAAAAAGAGAAGGAGAAGGAATGAAGGAGGAAAGGAAGGAGGAAGAAGAGAAGGAGAAGGAATGAAGGGGAGGAAAGAAGGAAGGAGAAGAGGAAGAAGAGAAGGAGAAGGAATGAAGGGGAGGAAAGAAGGAAGGAGAAGAGGAAGAGAAAGAAGGAATGAAGGGGAGGAAGAAGAGAAGGAGAAGGAATGAAGGGGAGGAAAGGAAGGAGAAGAGGAAGAAGAGAAGGAGAAGGAAAGAAGGAGAGGAAAGAAGGAAGGAGAACAGGAGGAGGAAGAGAAGGAGAAGGAATGAAGGGGAGGAAAGAAGGAAGGAGAGGAGGAAGAGAAGGAGAAGAGGAAGAAGGAGAAGAGGAGGAAGAGAAGGAAAAGGAATGAAGGGGAGGAAAGGAAGGAGAAGAGGAAGAGAAGGAGAAGAGGCCGAAGGAATGAAGGGATCGAAAGGAGAGGGAGGAGTGGAACAAGGAAGCGGAAGGAATGAAGGAGAGGAAGGAAAGAAGGGGGGGGGGGAGAAACAGAAGGAGGAGGACTCCCTGAGCATGGTGCTTTTCTCACAGACGTTTCATCACCCAGCTAGGGAACACTATCAGTGCTAAATGGAGGCAGGGTTTGTAGAGGAGGAGGACTGGTGGGGTCCTGAGTGTTCTCTGAAATTGGTTGCTTTTTTCGCAGACGTTTCATGACCCCACTAGGTAACGCCATCAGGTTCTACCCCGGTTGTTTCACCTTTGCCTTTCCTTTCCTTTCCCAGGACGGCAAGCTCACCCGAGAAGAAATTGTGGACAAGTACGACCTGTTTGTGGGCAGCCAGGCCACGGACTTCGGGGAAGCTTTAGTACGGCACGACGAATTCTGAACCACCAGTCTCCTTTTTTTTAAAGGAAGAAGTGTTTTTCGGGGTGGGGCGGGGAGTGTCGTTTTTACCGTTTCAGGATTAACACAAGAAAGGCTCACTATCAAGACTCCGTTTCAGCCGAGAATTTGGAGAGGGGGAGGGAGGAGAACCGGCCACCCCCTCCCCAATTGATCCCATCCTCCTTGCTTCCCCTCCCCTCCCCTCCCTTGACTTCCCTCCCTTCCAAGGTGGGAGGTCGGTATTCTGAGAGATCACAGTTCTGGTTGAAACCCCAAAAGTTTTTCCTTTTTGGTTTTTTTAAATAGATTTGCATGTTCTTTTTATGTCTAACAAGTTCAGTTTTATTTTTGTATTTTATTTTTTTTTGGTTCCGTGTGAAAAGAAGAACGCATTAAGCCAATTGTTGGGGGCACAGCCCTGTCCCCCACTTTTTTTTTTTTAAAGAGTCAGTTTTTTTTTTAAAAAAATCCACAAAGTCAGAAAGCCGGAGAACAAGACACAGCCGAGAGGGGTGAGATCTACACTCAAAGACCCCCCCCCCCACATGTTTTTTCATCTTCCAAGAAGCCGACAAGAGAATTTGGGGAGGGGGGCGGCGTTTAGCTTCTCTGCCTCCGGGCGGGAGGTTCCCCCCCCGCCTCGAAGGCTGCAAAAAATCTCGACTTTAAAAATATCTGGCGTCTCCTTCGCTTCCGACATCCGAACATCCTGCGGAGTGCTGCCTCCCCCGTGCCTCAGTTTCCCCAGCATCCTTCAAACGGCATCCTTTGCAAGAGCTGTGCGGTCGGCGATGGTGCGAGCCACGGGTTCAGGATTTCACCCGGGACTCTTCGTTAAATAATATTCAAGCTTTGGTGATCTCTGCTTGGTGTCCGCTCCGGGCTTAAAAAACAGGAGATGTCGAAGAGGCGAGGTTGAATTGGGTCCGTCCCGGGTCGAAGTAGCCAACCGAGCTTCTCCTCCCAGACCGTCATTTGTTAATGTAGAGTAGGGGGCAAACCCTCAATTGGGTCTTTAGAAGGAGAAAAGGGGGGGCGACGGGCAGCTTTAAGGACGCCGGGATATTCTGCATTTTTGAAGTGCCTTTTTCGTTAAAAAGCAGTTGGCCCAAGGAAGCGGGTTCGGGAATCCAGGCCCAAACTTACTCCTAAAACAAATGCAGAAATTTAACACACCGCTCTTCCTTCTGTGCTTTCTGCCAGCCACGTGGCTCACGGGGAAGGGGTGGGCGAATACGAAGAGACCCCCCCCATCAGACCCCTAATCTGTCCGGGTAAATCCTTCCCCTCGCCGGAGAAGTCAAATCTGGCCCTCTCTCCCGTGCTTTTGATTTTTGGAAACGGCCCCGTCTCATTTCCCCATCCCGATATTTGCCAAGAGAAATAAATTATCTTGATGTTACGGCCACCTTTCCTTAAACTTTCCCCCCCCCCACTTCCCCCAAAATTGGGGGCAGGTTTGTCGAGATTGCCGCTTCACAAGTCGTGTGGATTTGCGGGGGGGTTCGTTTCGGCCGGGGGCTCTGCGCTGAATTCAAAATCCGTTCCTTTCCCGAACGGGCAGCTCCTCCTGAGCCTTTTGCAAATGAAAGGATGCTATTTTTTTTTTCCTCCCCGCCCTGCAAAATTCGAGGGTGAACATTTTGCCAGGTGCACAAGCAAACTTTGCTTTCCTACCTGGCTTCCTAACACTAATTGTGAATTTCTTAGCAAGGTTTTCCTGAGTGTGGGAGCAAACCTGATAGCCAAAAGTAGAAACTTGAAACAGTATTATTTCCGTGGTCATTTTTAATCCCCTTAGTGCAGTGTTTCTCAACCTTGGAAGCTTGAAGATGGGTGGACTTCAACTCCCAGAATCCCCCAGCCAGCAGCGCTGGCTGGGGGATTCTGGGAGTTGAAGTCCACCCATCTTCAAGCTTCCAAGGTTGAGAAACACTGCCTTAGTGCAATGGGAAGGAAGAGATTCGTTTTGATAACACTAAAAGGCCAGCCACAGATTTGCCACCAGTGCGTGGCACTTGGCTAGCAACCCACCAGCACGCGGCATCATCTCGGATGGCCGTTGGCTGCTTCTTTTTCAGGGAAGCAGCTGAGAGGCTGAAGCAGAGCAGGAAATCAGGTGAAACAGTAGCCCTGCCAGGTGTTTCTCTACCTGGAAGGTGCCCCTTGATAGAGATCCTGGCTTCTCGTGGTCGTTTTATTTTTGCAATCGTGGCTCAGAGCGCCTGATGAAACTCGGTTTAGCAAATTTGCATGGCTTGTGAAAAGGGCCCGTTACTACTCCAGAGGGGGTTAAGCTCAGCTTTGAAAAGTGAGGACACCTCCCCCATTCTGGGTTTCAGTGCCGGTGGTGAAAGGAAGGAAGGAAAAGAGAGAAGGAAAGAGAAAAAGAAAGAGAAAAGGCTTCCCTCTCTCTCTCCATCCCAATTCTTCATCGCCAATCTTTGAGAAGGCTTTTCTTACACAGCATCCGTGGAGTTTTATATAATGTACAACACACAAATGGTGTCTTAATAAAACTGTTTACATCCTCCTCGTTGCGTTGTGTGGTTTGCTGCTCAGGTGTGTGTGAGCTGGATATCTGGACAGCTGATTCGTGGATGGACAGAAAGGTCCCATCCTGTTCAGCTCCAGTTTTATTTCCACAGGGGGGTCAGTTAAGTACTTGTTGGCAGGAGAGAAAGGGAAAATCTCGCCCACCCATGGATCTTTCCCAACAATTGGGGTTTAGAGACATTGGACAATGGTTGTGTGTCATCGGGGAATCTTCTGAAGCAGAGGTCTCCAACCATGGCAACTTTAAGACTTGTGGACTTCAATTCCCAGAATTCCTCAGCCAGCTTTGCTTGTGGACTTCAATTGCCAGGATTCTGGGAGTTGAAGTCCGCAGGTCTTAAAAGTTGCCAAGGTTGGAGACCCCTGTTCTAAAAGCCTGGTCACTTTTTAGATAGGTGGACTTCCAACTCCCAGAATTCCTCAGCCAGCCTTCCTGGCTGGGGAATTGTGAGATTTGAAGTCCACACGTCTTAAACTGGCCACAGCTGAGAAACACGAGTATGGAATCGATTCCAGGCACAGGAGAAAACCACGCGGGGCCAGCTTTGCAGAGCGGATTTCTAGGGCTGTGGAAACACAGCTGTGGCTGTGCCCATTTGGGGCTCATGAGCCATCACTTCTCTGCTCCTAATTAAAGCAGCCACATTGTCTCTCCCTCTTTCTCTCTTCCCACCCATTTTTGCACCCAAGTCTGGAAAAAAGGACACAACTGCTTTAAACGGTTCATTAAAGCCTCTCCCTCCCTCTCTCCCTCTCCCCCCAAACTATTTTTGCACCCAAGTCTGAAAAAGACACGGCTGCTTTAAACAGTTGGTTCATTAAAGTCTCTCTCTCTCTCTCTCTCTCTCTCTTCCCAACCATTTGTTCACCCAAGTCTGAAAAAAAAGGACACGGATGCTTTGAACAGTTGGTTCATTAAAGCCTCTCTCTCCCTCTCTCCCTCCCTCTCCCTCTCTTCCCGCCCATTTTTGCACCCAAGTCTGAAAAAGAGACACGGCTGCTTTAAACAGTTGGTTCATTAAAGACTCTTTCTCCCTCTCCCTCCCTCCCTCCCTCCCTCCCTCCCTCCCTCTCTCTCTCTCTCTCTTCCCAACCATTTTTGCACCCAAGTCTGAAAAAAAAGGACACGGATGCTTTGAACAGTTGGTTCATTAAAGCCTCTCTCTCCCTCTCTCCCTCCCTCTCCCTCTCTTCCCGCCCATTTTTGCACCCAAGTCTGAAAAAGAGACACGGCTGCTTTAAACAGTTGGTTCATTAAAGACTCTTTCTCCCTCTCCCTCCCTCCCTCCCTCCCTCCCTCCCTCCCTCTCTCTCTCTCTCTCTTCCCAACCATTTGTTCACCCAAGTCTGAAAAAAAAGGACACGGATGCTTTGAACAGTTGGTTCATTAAAGCCTCTCTCTCCCTTTCTCCCTCCCTCTCCCTCTCTTCCTGCCCATTTTTGCACCCAAGTCTGAAAAAGAGACACGGCTGCTTTAAACAGTTGGTTCATTAAAGACTCTCCCTCTCCCTCTCTCCCCCCCTCTCTCTCCCCCTTTCTCTCTTCCCAACCATTTTTGCACCCAAGTCTGAAAAAACAAGGACACGGCTGCTTTGAACAGTTGGTTCATTAAAGCCTCTCCCTCCCTCTCCCTCTCTTCCTGCCCATTTTTGCACCCAAGTCTGAAAAAGACACGGCTGCTTTAAACAGTTGGTTCATTAAAGTCTCTCTCTCTCTCTCTCTCTCTCTCTCTCCTCCTTTCTCTCTTCCCAACCATTTTTGCACCCAAGTCTGAAAAAAAAGGACACGGCTGCTTTGAACTGTTGGTTCATTAAAGCCACTCCAAGCAACAGCATTCTTAACAGGGGCCTGAGGAAAGATGGGCTTGCTTGTCCAAGCTGTTTGTGAGAGTCCTAAAAGTTCCGTTTCCTTCCAGAAGGTTCGGTGGACGATTGCAACTGCTCTCCCCAAATCAGTGCCTTGCACCGGATCCCTTGAACTTGATTTATTGTGGCCATGGCTTGCTCCAAATTCTAAGAAAAGGATATGGGCGGTGGAGAGAGACGCGGTCCTAAAATTCACACCAGCTTTGCGCATTAAAAAAACAACAACGAAGGGTTTCAGGTCCATCCTTTCCAAAAACTTCTGCTGAAACTTGGCCATCCGAAAGAGACAAGCGAGGGGAGTCTGGATGCATCGGAGCCGGGTGCGGTTCTAGCCATGGTTTCAACAGATTATAAGACCTAGGCTGCAGCTCTGCACTGCTTGCAAGAGAAGGGGTAGGAGAGTGCTGGGTAAATTACCCTAAATGGGGTAAAAGTAGGTTTTCCCACTGGGTAACAGCTCACAAGGCTATGACCCGATCGCAACGGGAACATTTAGCCCTGATAATGTTACCTACTTGGGTAATGAAACGTCTGCAAGAAAACAACTAAACTCAGAGAGCACAGAGGACCTCACAGTCCTCCTCCTCCTCCTCCTTTCTCATCCTGATGATGTTACCTAGTTGGGTCCTGAAACATTTGCAAGAAAACCACGAAACTCCAAGGGCATTTGACGGGTAGAATCAACTTTCGGATAGGGAGTTTGGGTAACGAAGGAAAAAGTTTGGGGGAGCTTTTTGGGTTCAAAAATCATCTGGAAACGTGCAGCTCCTCTTGAGAAGGCGCCAAACTCTTTTCGTCCACTCTAAGCAGAGCCATGGAGTGGGGCTGTTGGAAGAAAATGTTTTGTGTGTGTCTGCGTGAGTGTGTGTTTTAAAAGAAGTGTGTTTTGTGGGACAGTGGGGTGGGGAGAGGGTCTCTTTTCTTGGCATAGTCATCGTCTTGGTCGCGTTCCAACGTGCAGAGTGGCTTCTGGGCCTGGCCTTGGTGGGCTTCTCAGCTCTTGGGGCTGACTTGACTGGAGGACACGGAGGAAACCTCCGTCTTCTGAGAGACCACGTCAGAGTCGTCCGTCATAGGTTTGCCGCACACCGTTTCCATGATGCAGGCACGGAACTGGGAAGGGAGGAGACAGGAGTTTTATGACTGCCCGGGAATTGCCCGAGAAGGTCTTATAGAATACAGAATAACAGAGTTGGAAGGGACCGTGGAGGTCTTCTAGTCCAACCCCCTGCTCAAGCAGGAGATCCTATATATCCATAATGGTGAACCACAGGTGGCACGCATAGCCATATCGGTGGACACGCAAGCTCAGCTCCGGTACGCATGTGTGGACTGACCAGCTGCTTTTCGGGCCTTCTGGGCCCACCAGAAGTAGGAATACAGGCGGTTTCCTGCCTCTGGAGGACATGGGGGGGGGGAGGCCTGTTTTTTGCTGTCCCCAGCCTCCAGAGCCTCTCTAGGAGTCTGAGGAGGGCGAAAACGGCTTTCCCCACCCCTCCGGAGGTCCTCTGGAGGCAGAAAATAGCCCGTTTGTCAACTTCCGGTGGGACCAGAAGGTCTGTTTTTTGTTGTCCCCACTGGAAGTTGGCAAACGGGCCGTTTCTGGTCTTCGGGAGGCCTCCAGGGGTGTGTGGGGAAGGCCGTTTTCACCCTCCCCAGACTCCTAGAGCGGCTCTGGAGGCTGGGGACAGCAAAAAACGGGCTTACCAGGCCATCGCATGCCAGGAGCGGGGAGGTGCGGTGGGTGGGTGGGAGCGGGGCAGGAAGGAGTGGGACCAGAAAATCCAGTAGCCTCGTGAAAATGCACCTTTGGGACATCCATTCTTTCTCGTTCTACTTTCAAGTGGTTTGGAGAACAGGTTGACCCCCAAAGTTGTCAGACGTAGCCTCCGCTCACTGTACACCAGAGGTGTCCAACCTTGGCAAGTTTAAGACTTGTGTTCTTCCAACTTGAAGTCTACACATCTTAAAATTGCCAAGGTTGGACAACTTACTACAGACTAACAAAGAGGGTACCTGGAAAACCGGCCCTGTTTGACCTCACCTGCCTTTTCTGACCCCAGAGCCCAGGGGTATTTGTCCAAAAAGTCTTCCTGGAATTCACACGAAATGTTCTGCCCACATGTAGCAGACAGATCCACACAGACCATGATGAACCTCGTTTCAGTAGCTGTGTTCCGACAACCATAAATCAAGGTTGCAAACACTGCCTGGAGTCATGCAACGCCTGTTGCGGGTCAATATGATGGACCTTCATTTAGAGGTCCCTGCAGGACATGGCCCAAATAGTCAAGAGATCTCCGGTGATGGTGCCTGCTTTCTATGATGGCCACCATATTGATTATTCTTTAACCATGAACTGCGTTCATCGTGGTCTTCCTACTTTCCTTCCACAAATGGTTGTATAATTTTGCTCGTTCAGCCCCACCTCCGCATGACCACGTCCCTGTTCCTTCACCCAGGGCTCCAGTTCTTCACTCGGTTGGCCCTGTTTCTTGAGTGCTAAACCTACTTATGATGGGGGAGTCCATGACCACCCCTAAACATTTGTGGTAAACTTCTTCGGTATCTGCCACCGCAAAAGTTGATCAGATAAACTGTTCTCTTCCATCCCTTCCTTGCTCCAAGTGAGATACTTGTTGTAGGGGGGAAAGTGGCAGAATCTGGGGGAAAGGAGTCAAAGGAGGCATCAGCCTAGAATCCTTACGTAGTCACAAGTGGTTTAAGTCCAACCTCCCTTGAATTCCACTGACCCTTATCTAATTCCTAGCAGCTGCAAACTGTTTGTTGAGAAGATTCCTGTGCCTAGGCTTTTAGCAATAAAACATGTTAAGATATTAAATTTAGTAGCTGGAACAATAAAGTGTACAATGGGCCAGAACACACAGTTGTAGTTGATTGGCTGGAGAGTGCTGGCTCTTGCATGAGGTAATATGCACTGTGATTGGTTGCTGTGGGTGTAAAGGGGGAGTTTCCCTTTTTCCCGCCTTTTTCTTCTGTCTGCTCTGCATGCTGTTTAGATTTACCTCACGATGTTCAATGTCCCTGATTATCTTGTCTGCTCATGCATGAGGCAATCTGCCCTGCAATTGGTTGCTGTGGGTATAAAGGGGGAGTGTCCCTATTTTCCCGCCTTTTTCTTCTTCTGTGTGCTTGGTATACTGTCTGAAGATTTACCTCAGGATGTTCCTGACTCTCTTGTCTGCTGAAAGTATAAATGTGAACTATATTTATTTGCATAAAACTCGATCTTCGTGTCAGCGTCTCTGACTTCATGTGGACATCGGCTGGACAATTCCTTGACAAAGCAGTTTCATTGGACCTTCACGTGTCAACCTGGCCTTTTTGCACCTGACACACTCACCTGCTTGTTCATGAAGCAGTAGATGATGGGGTTGTAGACGCAGGAGCTCTTGGAGAAGAAGGCAGGGATGGTGACCAAGCGCAGGTCGAGGCCGTGCTGAGGGTTGTTCACCATGTACATGGCCAGGGCAGCGTACGGAACGTAGCAGGTGCAGAAGGATCCCACCATCACTATCACCATGCGGGAGACCTCTCGCTCGGCCTTCTGGGTGGTGGCCGACTCTTGCTGCTGAGCAGCTACCTGTAGACAGAAGAGTTGTGACATTTTACAGCACTGATGAGGTGACCTAGTTGGGTCATGAAACGTTTGCAAGAAAACTGCCGTCACCAAGGACCCACAATTCTTTTTCTTTCCTCCTCCTCCACCTCTTCCTCCTCCTCCTCCTCCTCCTCCTCCTCCTCCTCCTCCTCCTCCTCCTCCTCCTCCTCCTCCTCCTCCTCCTCCTCCTCTTCACAAATCCCACTCCCTTCTAGCATTGATGATGTTCTCTAATAGGGTCATGAAATGTCTGAAAGAAAATAATAAAGTTCAGAAAACATCAAGGACCCCACAGTCGTCCCACTCCTCCTCCTCTTCTTTTCTGCAAAGCCCACTCCTTCCTAGTACTGATGATGTTCTCTAGTTGGGCCATGAAATATCTGCAAGAAAACAACCAAGCTCAGACATCAAATCCCAGTCCTCCTTCTCCTCGTATTGAGATTGATTATAACATAAACTACAATGAAAAGAAAGATTGGGATAAAAAAGAAGGGCAGTTCAGGATGTTAAAAAAAGAAGAAGAAAGAAGGTATTGACTTCCAACTCTTTCCAACACAATAAAATACTAACACATTGACAGTCTGAACTTTCTAGATGATATTGAGTTATTGCAAGTCATGTCTACAATGGGCCTCCTCATAATCTTGAATACAAGCTCTGGAGCTCATCTTCCAGAAGACCATAAATCCATGCAGGCAGTCCTCGATTTACAACCGTTAATTTAGTGACACTTCAAAGTTACAACGGCGTTGAGAAAAGTGACTTACAGCTGTTTTTCACACTTACGACCCTTGTAGCTTCCTCATAGTCATGTGATCAAAATTCAGACATATTTATGACGGTTGCAGTGTCCCGGGACCACGTGATCACTTTTTGTGACTTTCTGACAAGCAAAGTCAATGAGGATTCACTTAACAACCGGGTTACTAACTTATCAACGGCAGCAATTCGCTTAACGCCTGAGGTTAGGAAGGTCATAAAATCGGGTGAAGCGGACTTAACAACAGTCTTGTTTAGCAAAGGAAATTTTGGGCTCCATTGTGGTCGTAAATCAAGGACTACCTGTAATCCAGACAGGGCATTCATGACTTACCGCCCGGAGGGCACCCAGGAGCCGCGCGTAGGAGTAAATGATGATGGTGAGCGGTATGAGGAAGCAGAAGACGAAGAGGAACCACGAGTAATACTCGCTCTTGTATTTGGTACCCACCGTGTACCAGTCGGGACCGCAAGAACACTGCAGCCCTTCTGGGAGGAACCTGTAAAACGGAAAAACATTGCCAGGCATATAAATTGCAATAAAATAAATAAAAATAAAAATAAAATAAATAATAGGCTCCTAGGGCTGGAAGGGACCTTGGAGGTCTTCTAGTCCAACCCCCAAGGCAGGAGTGCTTATACCATCCCAAACAAATGATTTTTGATTTGGAATAGAGCTGGAAGGGACCTTGAAGTTCTTCTAGTCCAGCCCTCTGCTCAAGCAGGAGATCTTTAACCATTCTAGACAGATGGTTATCCAATCTCTTCTTAAATAATTCCAGTGTTGGAGCACAACTTCTGGAGGCAACCCGTTCTACAGTGTTGTGGCCCGTACGCAGCCTGTGCGGCTGGTGGCTGATTCTGACAGCGAGGAGGCTGGTGTGGTGCTGCGCCAACAGCCTGTGCAGCTGGCACTTGAGTCAGACAGTGAGGAGGCTGGAGAAGATGTGGTGCCAGAGTCGGGGATTCAGCCAGGGCCTTCAGAACCTCCAGAAGCTCCCATAAGTGAAGAGGACAAAGTGGAGGAGCCTCATCTCGATACACAGGCGCGCAGAGCGACCAAAAGGCAGGAGTGGCTCCTCAGGAGGAGGTCTCCTCGAGAGTAAGGCTTGGGGCTAATTGGCCACTCCCTTAGCCTATTTAAGGAGGAACACCGACTGAAGCAATTTGCAGGGAACAACTTCATTCACTCTCCTTCATGCCTTGACCTCTGCAAATTGCTTCTGGGCTTTCTGCCAACCATAGTAAGATTATGATTATTTATTCTTTGGGTTCTTGTAGGCTGTTAAGAAAGTTAATTAACAGCGTTTGTTTGAAAAAAAAACCTGTTTAATTTAGTAAACCTTTAGTAAACTAAGGTTTGTACAGACTTTGTGTGAGTGGCGTAGGAGGCTAATGCCTCCTAAGGCAGCATTTAACATCCAGCTGCCTGCAATTACTGCGAGTTCAATTCTCACCAGGCTCAAGGTCGACTCAGCCTTCCATCCTTTCTAAGGTGGGTAAATTGAGGACCCAGTTTGTGGGGGCAATAATCTGACTTTGTATAAATATACAAAAGAATGAAGGCTATTGCTTAACGCATTGTAAGCCGCCCTGAGTCTCCGGAGAAGGGCGGCATATAAATCAAATTAAAAAAAAAAATTCTGTACAAACCTTAATTTACTAAATTAAATCAGTCTTTTTCAAACAAAGGCTGTTAATTAACTTTCTTAGCAGCCTGCAAGAATAAAAATAAATAAATAATCGTAATCTTACTATGGTTGGCAGAAATCCCAGAAGCAATTTGCAGGAAACTGATAAGAGAACTAAGATTAGGACGCGAAGGAGAGTGAACGAAGTTGTTCCCTGCAAATTGCCTCAGTCGGCGTCCTTCCTAAAATAGGCTAAGGGAGTGGCCAATTAACCCCAAGCCTTACTCTCGAGGAGACCTCCTCCTGAGGAGCCACTCCTGCCTTTTGGCAGCTCTGCGCGCCCGTGCATCGAGAAGAGGCTCCTCCTCTTCTTCCTCTTCACTTATGGGAGGTTCTGAAGGCCCTGGCTGAATCCCCGCCTCTGGCACCACATCTTCTCCAGCCTCCTCATTGTCCGACTTGAGTGCCGGCTGCACAGGCTGCTGGCACAGCACCACACCAGCCTCCTCGCTGTCGGAATCAGCTACTAGCTGCACAGGCCGCTGACGGGCCACACCACTAGGGTTGTACAATGCTAATTTTGAATATACATAAAAGTCACAAAATCCTAGAGTTGGAAGGAACGTTAGAAGTCTTCAAATTCACCCCCCTCCTCAAAGTCCTTGTACCACCTCGGACAAATGGTTGTCCGCTCTTTTCTTGAAGACCTCCAGTGATGAAGCACCCACAACTACAGGAGGCAAGCTATTCAGTTGATTAATATTTCTCGCCGTCAGGCAATTCCTTCCTATTTCTAGGTTACATCTCTCTTTAACTATTTTCCTCCCATTGCTTCTTGTCCCACCCACGGATGCAACCCCCATCTTCCGCGACGGCCCCTCAACTACCGAAAGGCGGCTATCGTGTGCCCGCTAAGCCTTCTCTGCCCTAGGCTAAACCTACCTAGTTCCCGTAGCTTGTTCATGATATGATTTCATCATATTCGTTCAGGCAAGAATATGAAGAGAATCACAGAACCCTAGAGGTCCTCTAGTCCAACCCCCTGCCCAAGGCAGGAATCCAGACACCACCCCGGACCAATTTTTTTTTCTCCTTCCAGTGATGTAGGAGAAACTACTTCCAGTAGTTTCATTGACTTCCAGTGATGTAGGAGAAACTACTCTGGTTCCTCTCTGTGCCCATCAAACCTGCTCCAGCCGAAGAAGGGGGGGACGGAGACCCCGATTCCAATGATCCAAGTGGCTGCCACCACCACCACAGCATGTTTGGAGTTGAAACGGAAGTTCCCCAGCGGCTTGCAGATCACGATGTAGCGTTCGAAGGCGAGGAAGGCCAAGGACCAGCCGGTGACCAGACCTGGAGACAACGGACAAACAGACAGACAGACAGGCATGGATGGGGAGGGGGGATTTAGAAGTGGACAATTGCAGGAGCTCAGAATATAACCCCCCCCAACTCTCAAATTACGCCCTCAACTCTCCATCTCCATCCTTACCTTCAGGGCAGTGTTACTCAGCGTTGGCCCCTTGAAGAGGGGTGGACTTCAGCTCCCAGAATTCCCCAGCTGGCTTGCTTTAAGGCATATGGAGTGTATTGATGGGCTCCTGCACTATCAGATGTCCTATAGTTAATACATTCTGATCTGAGGGACAATAACTACTTCAAATCCACTCATATTGAGGTCTCCAAACTTGGCAACTTTATGACTTGTGGACTTCAACTCCCAGAACTCCCCAGCAGGGGAATTCTGGGAGTTGAAGTCCACAAGTCTTAAATTGGCCATGTTTAATGACCCCTGCATTATAATGTTCACATGGGTTTTTTCACCCAATGTTCAAGAAGGGTTGGATAACCTCCAATTTAATTTAATTTAATTTAATTTAATTTAATTTAATTTAATTTAATTTAATTTAATTTAATTTAATTTAATTTAATTTAATTTAATTTAATTTAATTTAATTTAATTTAATTTAATTTAATTTAATTAATTCAATTTATATGCCGCCCCTCTCCGAAGACTAGGTCCACCTCAAACGTCCTAGATTACAACTTCCATCACTTGACTGGATCTGAAGGACACCACAGGTTGTTCCATCTGAAGATCATCAGCCTTGATGGCTGATGGCTGCGTTATGGAAAATCCACTCAACCATTGTTCCTCAACCTGTTTTTTTTTTTTTTTTTTAAGAGGGATGGACTTCAGCTCCCAGGATTCCACTGCCAGCTTGCTTTAAGAGGTGTGGTCCTCGGTGCCGATTGGAGAATTCTGGGAGTTGGAGTCTACACCTTTTAATGGGGTCAAGCTTGAGAAATACTGCCCTGAACATTCAAAGAAACTGGGACTTCAACTCCCAGGATTCTCCAGCTAGCCCTGACAGCCACACCTCTTAAAACAAGTGGCTGGGGACTTCTGGGAGTTGAAGTCCACCCCGCTTAAAATGACCAAGGCTGAGAGCAGGACCCACTTACGGGAAATCCACCTGTTACTTTCCCAGTCCTTGTATTTACCTGCTACCGTGCCTAGGAAGGCCTCCAACTTGCAGACCTGACGACCCAAGAAGAAGTAACCTTGGATGCTGGACAGGAAGACCACAAAAACCGCAAAGACGCAGAAGATAAGTCCGGCCAAGGAGATGTTGACCAAGATGTAGTTGAGCGGCTGCCTCAACTTCTTGTACTTGATGGTGACGAAGAGGATGATGGCGTTGAGGGGCGTCCCGGCAAAGAAGACCAGGCCCATGAAGATGGTTTGGAAGTGGAAGGCCCACATGGGCGCGATATGATATTGGGGACCATCCCAAGGCTTCACGGAGGAGATGTTTTCATAGAGGTATAATTCGTCTTCTTCGGACATCCTCCCAAGCACAGGACACCAGTGTGGACCCTTCCAGAAGACTTCTCCTCTCCTATTATAGGACGACACCCATGGAGGACAAAGTCCACTTAATGGCTCAAGATGGGATCAGCTGCTAATCCTGATCATCCGAGATGCAAACTTGGGGATTAGGGATGTATAAGAATCCGGCCTTCTGTTCCATAAACCTCCCGAGAAAGTAATCTCATTTGTGGACTAGCTGCAAGATCTTGAGATCTTAGAGGACAAATACGGGTAAGACCATAAGACAAAAACTGTCCTTCTCAGCTTCTCCTCAGCTTCTCTCAGGTGGAGTCAACTCCACCTTAGCTATCGTTCTGACCGAATCTTGGTTTCTCTCTATCCAACCAATGGACTCATCATCGCTCCGTTGAGTTGGGCTTCCACAATTTGGTGGCCATCAAGAAGGGGAACGTTTCCTGTATTGCTTTCATGTTCTGGAATGACTTTGGAAGGCCAGTTGGATATTCCTACATTTGATGAGACTAAACTTCTGGTTAACGGACCAAGATAAAGTGGTTGAGAGGAGCTGGGTCTTGATCATCATTGGCCCAACAAGGTGTCCAATGGCTTAGCCCAATAAACACCATCACCTCAGTCCCAAGTAGCATAATGAGGGTTAGAATAGTGTTTCTCAGCCATGGCTACTTGAAGATGGGTGGACTTCAACTCCCAGAATTCCCCAGCCAGCAAAGCTGGCTGGGGAATTCTGGGAGTTGAAGTCCACCCATCTTCAAGTAACCAAGGTTGAGAAACAACAGGTTAGAGAGTGAAACCTGGTTCTGATTGACAATGATGGATTCTTGAACATTGCTCCAGGTAGTCCTTGACTTACAACCATTCATTTAGTGACCGTTCGGAGTTACATCGAGACTGAAAAAAGTAACTTATGTAATTTTTCACACTTACGACTGTTGCAATAGGGGTGAAATCCAGCAGGTTCTAACAGGTTCTGGAGAACCAGTAGCAGAAATTTTGAGTAGTTTGGAGAACCGGCAAATACCACCTCTGGCTGGCCCCAGAGTGGGGTGGGAATGGAGATTTTGCAATCTCCTTCCCCCAGGAGTGGGGTAGGAATGGGGATTTTGCAGTATCCTTCCCCAGCCCCGCCCACCAAGCCCCGCCCACCAAGCCCCGCCCCGCCCTCCAAGCCACGCCCACAGAACTGGTAGTAAAAAAATTGGGATTTCACCACTGCGTTGCAGCATCCCCTTGGTCATAAAATAGAGCAACACTCACTTAGCGACAGAAATTCTTTTGGGGCTCTGTTATGATCGTAAGTCGAGGACTTCCTATATTTCTTTTTTTTCCCTTTTTTTTAACCAGCAAAGAGAAAATATAACTTTTGAGAAATATGATCAAAAGTGAATTGTTTTTTTTCAACAGAACTAAGTCTTTCTAGGATTAAAAAAAAAAATATGGATTTTGAGATTACGCTACATTGCTAATTCTGTAGCCTCTATGTAGAAGTTGTCCTCGTTTAGCGACTGTCTCATTTAGTGACCATTTCTAGTTTACAACAGTGATGAAAAAGTCACTTGGCAGCCGATCCTCTCACCTATGACCATCACAGGTCTGTAAAGCAAAGGAAAGCTGAAATCAGAAAGTAATCCCAGTCGTGGTTTCACTTAGCGGCTGTTTCATTTAACGTCTGAGTCACCATTTGTGCAAATAAGTAGGTTACTAAGGGTTGTTGCAGCCACTGAATTTGATGCACGTAGAAAGATAACAGGGTTGATTTCTCAATGTCTCTCATTCTCTTTGGGGCCACTCTCAGATAGCCATGGTTTCACTTAGTAGCTGCCTCGCTTAACGACTAAGTTGCCAGCTCCGATTGTGGTTGCTAAATGAGGACTGCTTTTATATTTTTTTTCTCCTATTCATTGTTTGGCTTGAGTTTTAACAACATTCCTGAAGAAAATGTTTGGGACTGCAGTGCCGTGTTCTGAATGCATTTTTGGAGGACTCCCACCCCCAGAATCCCCGGCTCCCAGGATCACTGGAGTCGAGTTTCATTTACCTTTAGCAAATTGTTCTTGTCACTGTTTCTTCTCAAGGGCCTCCAGGAAAATTAAAATATTTTGTGCAAGCAAAAAACACACGAACGTGGCACATTAACTGGCTTTGCCGGTTGCCAGGAGTCAAGAATGAAATTTGAGCCTCTAATTAGCAGTCCGCCCAAAAGAAACATCTGCAAGACATCTGAAACAGCTGGCTCGTTGGTCTAGGGGTATGATTCTCGCTTAGGGTGCGAGAGGTCCCGGGTTCAAATCCCGGACGAGCCCAACTTTTAATGACTCGGATAACTTTTCCAGAAAGAGAGAGAGAGAGAGAAAGAGAGAGACAGACAGAGAAATACAGATTAAAATTTGACGGGCATTGCTTGCTATACAGGTGGTCCTCAACTTACGACCGCAACTGAGCCCAAAGTTCATGTTGCAAAGTGAGGCATTTATGAAGTGAGTTTTGCCCCATTTTTATGACTTTTCTCGCTGTGTTGGTTAAGTGAATGAGTGCAGTTGTTAAATTAGTTAACCCCGTTGTTAAGTGAATCTGGCTTCCCAAGGGATTTTGCATATCAGAAGGCCACAAAAGGGGACATGTGACACCCCCCCCCAGGACACAGCAATCGTCATAAATGTGAGTCAGTTGTCAAGCATCCATATGTAAATTGCATGATTTACTGGGGATATGGCAATGGTCGTAAGGGTGAAAAACGGTCCTACGTGGCTTTTTTTCAGTGCCGTTGTAACTTTAAACGGTCAACTCTTGTAAATCAAGGACTCCCTGTATGTGCTAGGCTGGGAAATTCTGGGAGTTGAAGTCCACACATCTGGAAGTTACCAGGGTTGAGAGTCACACAAGTCTAACCAATCCATTTATCTGATGAAATCTGACACATTTTTTTTCTAAAATCCCAAAAAAGTTTTCTCAGGCTCCTTCTGGATTTCTCTACCTTTTTACACTAAAGACGGCTCTCATCGAACGTGATATTTTGAGAAACAATTTTAAAACCTAGGATTTTTTTATTTTTTTTGCTTTAATTTATATGCCGCCCTTCTCCGGAGACTCAGGGCGGCTTACAATGCGTTAAGCAATAGCCTTCATCCTTTTGTATATTTATACAATGTCATTTTATTGCCCCCACAATCCGGGTCCTCAATTTACCTACCTTAGAAAGGATGGAAGGCTGAGTCAACCTTGAGCCTGGTGAGATTCGAACTTACAGTAATTGCAGACAGCTGGTGTTAATCACAATGCTATCAGTCTGCTGAGCCACCAGGCCCTAAATTTGAGTGGTCAAACTGCAACCCTCAAGGTTTTCAGGAGAGAAGTCATGATGGGGTTGGGTTGGACATGATGCCTCTCCTTTCGTTCAGAGGAGAATCCTCCAGCGAGAAACACCGGATGAAACTTTTTGTCGAATTCACACTCTGGCAAAGCCGGGGAGTTATGATAGCGGCCCCCATGGAGAGGGAATCTTTGAAGCTCAGGTCCTCCAAGGTCTATCAAGGGTTGGTTGGAGGCTCCATGTTACCTCTGAAGGTATCTCCGTCTCCCAGCTTCGGGGGAAGAAGGAGAAGAACAAGAAGTAAACCCAAAGGTGCTTTCCCAAAAAGAGTGAAACTGGAGTTGCTTTTCTTTGAAAACATTTCATTTCTCATCCAAGAAGCTTCTTCAGTTCAGGAAGGAGGAGAAGGAGGAGGAGGAGGAGAAGGAGGAGAAGAAGAAGGAGGAGGAGGAGGAGAAGAAGAGGAGGAGGAGGAGAAAGAAGGGGAAGGAGAAGAAGAGGAGGAGGAGGAGAAAGAAGGGGAAGGAGAAGAAGAGGAGGAGGAGGAGGAGAAGGAGGAGGAGGAGAAGAAGAAGAGGAAAAGGAGGAGAAAGAAGGAAGGAGAAGAAGAGGAGGAGGAGGAGGAGAAAAAGAAGGAGGAGGAGGAGAAGGAGAAGAGGAGGAGGAGACGGAGGATAAAGAAGGGTAATGAGAAGGAGAAGAAGGAATGGAGGAGGAGGAGAAGGAGGAGGATGAGGAGAAGGAGAAGGAGGAGAAGGAGGAGAAGGAGGAGGAGGAGAAGGAAGAGGAGGAGAAGGAAGAGGAGGAGAAGGAAGAGGAGGAGAAGGAAGAGGAGGAGAAGGAAGAGGAGGAGAAGAAGAAGAGGAGGAGAAGGAGGAGAAAGAAGGGGAAGGAGAAGAAGAAGAGGAGGAGGAGGAGGAGAAGGAGGAAGAGGAGGAAGAAGGAGGAGGAGGAGAAGGAGAAGAAGAGGAGAAGAAGGGGAAGGAGAAGAAGAAGAGGAGGAGGAGAAGGAGAAGAAGAGGAGGAGGAGACGTAGGATAAAGAAGGGGAAGGTGAAGAAGGACAAGGAGGAGGAGGAGGAGAAGGAGAAGGAGAAGGAGGAGAAGGAGAAGAAGAAAAGGAGAAAAAGAAAAGAAGAAAAAGGAGATGATTTAAGATTCTTGGACGAGGGGTGAAATGTTTTCAAGGAAAGAAAAACAAGGGAGTCCAGTTGCCTTTTGGGAAAAAACACCTTTGGGACAAGCGTGACCTGGATGATGGAGCATCTCCATAGACGTCAATAGAAGTCAACCGCGTCATTCCATCTCCTGCTTCCGTCCACTCTGGAGACCTCGGATGGTGGCCATGGTGAGAAACCAAACCCTGGACTAAGATGCCCCTTGGCCTGATCCCCTGAGGCTAATCTGGCTGAGGTCCTCTCCCTGCCAGGGGCCTCTTGAAGAGCCGCGTGGCTTCTTGGCGGTTGCTGGCACTCCCGTGTCCCCTGCGCCTGGCACCGGAGGACGTGGTGGTGGGTTTGGGGATGAGCAGAAGGAAAGCAGCTTATGGAGAAGAGCTTGGACCGGCCCCTGAGCCAGGACGGACAAGGGGATTAAGGGCACAAACTGATTACTCCAAAGTCCCATCCTCCTCCTCTTCCCTCACCCGCCCGGTTTGAGTTAATCCCATGGAGGGCTGGAGGCCACTGACTCAACCCTGCCTCCTCTGGCCTTTGATGATTGAGTGGAAACTGTTCTTGAGTTGTGGACTTTCTTTCTTTCTTTCTTTTTCTTTCTTTCTTTCTTTCTTTCTTTCTTTCTTTCTTTCTTTCTTCCTTCCTTCCTTCCTTCCTTCCTTCCTTCCTTCCTTCCTTCCTTCCTTCCTTCCTTCCTTTATTTATTTTGTCACATTTCTATGCTGCCCAACTCCCAAGGGACTCTTTCTTTCTTTCCTTCCTTCCTCTCTTCCTTTCTCCATTCTCTCCTTCCTTCTTTCCTTCATCTTTCTCTCCATTCCTTCCTTCCTTCTTCCTTCTCCCTACTACCTTTCTTGTTTCCTGGTTTCTTTCTTTTTCTTTCTTTCTTTCTTTCTTTCTTTCTTTCTTTCCTTCCTTCCTTCCTTCCTTCCTTCCTTCCTTCCTTCCTTCCTTCCTTCCTTCCTTCCTTCCTCTCTTCCTCTCTTCCTTTCTCCATTCTCTCCTTCCTTCCTTCCTCTCTTCCCTTCTCCATTCTCTCCTTCCTTCCTTCTTTCCTTCATCTTTCTCTCCATTCCTTCCTTCTTCCCTCCCCCTCCTACCTTTCTTTCTTTCTTTTTCTTTTTCTTTTTCTTTTTCTTTTTCTTTTTCTTTTTCTTCCTTCCTTCATTCCTTCCTTCCTCTCTCCCTTTTTCTCCATTCTCTCCTTCCTTCCTTCCTTCATCTTTCTCTCCCTCCCTCCCTCCCTCCTACCTTTCTTGTTTCCTTGTTTTCTTTCCTTCCTTCCTTCCTTCCTTCCTTCCTTCCTTCCTTCCTTCCTTCCTTCCTTCCTTCCTTCCTTCCTTCCAGTATACCATCTGATTACCTATATACTGTACCATTCGTGACAAATAGCTATCCAATCCTTTCTTGAGAATCTCCAGCAATAAGTGATCTGATCAGGTCATTTATTTATCTGATTAGGTCTCTTGGGCAGTGACGTGGTGGCATCTCATCACCTTCACACTGACAAATGTTCCCAGGTTGGGGTTTTCCCGTAGTCCTGTCTCTGTCAGGAAGGACATGAGATCAGAACAGAACAGAATAACCGAATTGGAAGGGACCTCGGAGGTCTTCTAGTCCAACCCCCCACTCAAGCAGGAGACCTTATACCATTCCAGACAAACGGTTGTCCAACCTCTTCTTAAGAACCTCCAGCGATGGAGCTGCCACCACTTCTGGAGGCAACTTCTGTTCCACTGATTGATCGTTGAAGTCCACCTATCTTTAAGTTGCCAAGTGAGAGAGCTGGAGAGAAATAGCACCGTTGACATCCACAGGTGATCTGTGCTCCACCACATAGGTGAGTCCTGGTGTCCCTCCACATCCAAGGAGCCTGGATAGCTCAGCAGACGAATGCATTGTAATTTAACTCCAGCTGTCTGCAATTAGTAAGTTCGAATCTCTCTAAGGCTCAAGGTTGACTCAGCCTTCCATCCTTTCTAAGGTGGGTAAATTGAGGACCCAGTTTGTGGGGGCAATAAGCTGACTTTGTATAAATATACAAAAGGATGAAGGCTATTGCTTAGCGCATTGTAAGCCGCCCTGAGTCTTCGGAGAAGGGCGGCATATAAATCAAATTAAACAAAACAAAACAAAACATGTTCTCATGTTCCATGCCATAGCACGTGCAGCCACGAGAGGGCGCCCTTGGCGTTCACTTAAGGACCGGGAAAGGCTGTTCTGACTGAAGAGGGCAGCCAGCATCCTTCAAATTTCTCCCTGGTTGCCTCTGTCTGCTAAAGGCTAAATTTAACTCCCGGTTGGTTAGTTGACTGGGTCAACCGATGGCTTTTGGGTGGTAGTTAACCCTTTCACTGACCCAGTTAAGCGTATTAAGAGAGAGAGAGAGAGGGAGGGAGGGAGAGAAAGATGAAGGAAAGAAGGAAGGAAGGAAGGAAGGAAGAAAATGAATGAAAGAAAGAAAACAATGAGACAAGAAAGGTAGGAGGGGGAGGGAAGAAGGAAGGAAGGGAGAGAAAGATGAAGGAAAGAAGGAAGGAGAGAACGGAGAAAGGAAGAGAGGAAGGAAGGAAGGAAAGAAAGAAAGAGAAAGAAAGGTAGGAGGGGGAGGGAAGAAGGAAGGAAGGAATGGAGAGAAAGATGAAGGAAAGAAGGAAGGAGAGAATGGAGAAAGAAAGAAGGAAGGAAGGAAGGAAGGAAAGAAAGAAAGAAAGAAGGAAGGAAAGAAGGAAAGAGAAAGAAAGAAAGAAGGAAGGAAGGAAGGAAGGAAGGAAGGAAGGAAGGAAAGAAAGAAAGAGTCCACAACTCAAGAAAAGTTTCCACTCAATCATCATAGATGTTTTGCAGGGAAGAATAAATTGATATGCAGAATAAATTAATATGCCATCTGGTTATGCAGTAGAAGTAATCCTCCACTTACGACCACTATACAGCCCGAATTTCTGTTGCTAAGTGAGACATTGATCAAGTTGAGCCTTGCCCCATTTTACGACTTTTCTTGCCAGGTTTGTTAAGTGAATTGTTGCAGTTGTTAAATTAGCAACACGGTTGTTAAGTGAATCTGGTTTCCCCACTGACTTTGCCAATCAGAAGGTTGGATTCCCTTCCTTCCTGAGCCTTTGCCTTCCTGACTTCATCTTGGCAGATTCGGGCTATTTGCTGACATTCTGCCTTAGTTATGCGTCCTTCTTCCCAAAGGTGCTTTTTTTTTTCAAGAGGCAACTGGACTTCCTGTTTTTTTCTTTGAAGACGTTTCGCTTCTCACCCAAGAAGCTTCTTCAGCTCTGGCTGGATGATGGAGGGGAAGGGAAGGATTGATACTCCTGTGTTGTCTGTCTGAGCTCCGAGCTTGGCGATTTGCTTGCAAACGTTTCGTCCCCATTGGAGGAGACGTCTTCAGTGCGCTTTGGATTGTGCTTGTCTGGGGCCTTTTAAATGCCTTTCTGAATCCTGGTTTGATTTCGGCTTGTGGGATTGTGTGGCTGTAGTTGCCGAGTCCTATAGCCCATGGTTTGAAGTACCGTCTGTGTGATGTAAAATGCAGGTGTTGTTTGTTTGGGTGTCTTCTGATGATGTCATGGTCTGGTTTCCGGTTGATTTGGTCAGTGTAATTATGAGCTGGGGTAGCCATAACAACAAGCCAGCCAATGGGAACTGTTTGGTGACTGAGAGCCATGTCAGACAGTTGGGAGCCTGGGCGTGGCTTAGCTTGACTGATCTGTATATATACAGTATATATAAGCTAACTTCTATGATTATATTGCTTCCGTGCTTCTGGATTCCGAGTTCTGGTTCTGGCTCTGGCTTTTGCTGCATGGGTATTGTATACATGCATCATGCTTTGTATTACTGTATATAAAAGAAGTTTCTTTTATACATGAATCAGGGGTGAAATCTACTTACCTTCCCTACCAGTTTGGAAGTGCACGCGCCACTTACGCACATCATGTGCGCACGCGGACCCTCTGCACATGCGCAGAGGGTATAAACCAGGAAGTAACGATGACTGGGCGGGTGGGCGGAGCCTCGTGCTGCCGTTGCTACCGGTTCTCCGAATCACCTGCTGCCATCGCTACCAGTTCAGCCGAACCGGTCTGAACCGGTAGCATTTCACCCCTGACATGAATCCGGCTGAATTCTTTACTTGTGTGCTGGTTGAATTGCTGCAAACTCTTAACAGATTTGATCGGCTGCGTGTGATGTGGTCCGATTTCTTGTGATCCATTGAGTTACAACCACAGGTGGGATCCACATAATTTACCTACCGGTTCGCTCAGCACGGAAAATGTGAGCGCATGTGCGTGCACTTGCTTCACTCGCTCGCCGCCACCACAGCACATGCACCTGGCCTTCCGCGCGTGCCTTCCGCACATGTGCCCAGCCTCAAAAAAGGTACCTAAATAGGACAGCATAGAGCCGGAGCGGGTGGGCCGGCCCATTCTGCAATTTCCGCTACTGTTTCGGCCAAATCGGTTCGAACCGGCTGAATACCACCTCTGGTTATAACTTTGCTTGCAGCCTGGCTGTTCGTTGGTCCTGTTGGAAGAAAATATCTCTGTGGTTCAGTTCCAAGCTGGGAGGAAGAGACTGGAAACATGGAGGCCGATTGGAAAGATGGCTTAATGATAGACAGAACCACAGGGTTTGTGGTTCTGGCGCAGGTGTCCAAAATGGACTTGGGAGTGGGTTTTTTTTTTATACCTTCTCTTTTTTTTTTTATACCTTCTCTTTTTTTTTTATACCTTCTCTTTTTTTTTTTTATACCTTCTCTTGGGCTTTGCACTTGAGCTTCCTGTTCCTGTGCAAGAACATGTCCTTCAATATTCTATTGGCTGTTGGCAGATTCCTATGAGGATCATGTCGGGGTTATGTAGAGTGGTGTGGTGCAGAGGTCAGTTTCAGCAGGTTCTGACCAGTTCTGGAGAACCGGTAACAGAAATTTTGAGTAGTTCAGAGAACCGGCAAATGCCACCTCTGGCTGGCCCCAGAGTGGGGTGGGAATGGGGATTTTGCAGTAAACTTTCCCTGGAGTAGGGTGGGAATGGAGACTTTACAGTATCCTTCCCCTGCTACGCCCACCAAGCCACACCCACCAAGCCACACCCACAGAACCGGTAGTAAAAATGTTTGAAACCCATCACGGGTGCGGTGGCCTCACAATCAGGAAGCCGTGAGTTCGATCCTAGGTAGAGGCAGATATTTCTCTCTCTGGGCACAATGACGAGTGTTGGGCTGCAGCCGGTTAACAACTGAACGTGGCTAAGGTGCTCGCGTGCAGCACTAAAATTGAAGGTTTTTAAAGCTCAGCTGCTTACCTTCTAAGTCAGCCCCGGTAAGTAGAACAGCTGAGCCACGGAAATCAGCTGTAACGCGTGATTCAGATAAATTAGAAACAAGGAAATAAAGGACGGGATAGGGTGGGGGCAGGCGGGTAGGGCTAGCTGATCGTCGGAACTACCAGTTCACCCGAACTGGTCTGAACCGGCTGAATCTGACTCCTGAGAATGAGAATATATCTGCTGAACAAAACTCCACCTTGGCGACAAGAAAGGCATCCGGCCATTAAAACACTCAGCTCCATTCTGTTGCCCAGACTCCACAATCCGCAAGGGATTATGGGGTCGTTAAATGATGATGATGATGATTATGATGAGGTAGGGGTTATGTAGGGGTCATGGCTGGCTCTATAGGCAAAAGAGGAAATGCAAATCTTAGGTGTTTGTCTGACCTGATCTGGGCAACTTCTGGCTTTTTTTTTTTTTTTAATCTTGAGTTCCCAAGTTTGAAGTCTGGACTGCCCTGGGATGGTGCGATGAAGGGGGCTTCTGTTCTGAAAGGATGTTGGGCAATTCCTATTGTGGCTTACTGGCTTTCGTCCCGTGTTGGATCTTGGGGGAGGGGCTGCTTCTAATCCTACCCTTCTGCCCAGCGGTGAAATCCAATTTTTTTTTAACTACCGGTTCTGTGGACGTGGCTTGGTGGGCATGGTGTGGCTTGGTGGGCGTGGCAGGGGAAGGATACTGCAAAATCCCCATTCCTCCCCTGATGATTATCATATGTATTCGGTGTCGGAACTCCTTGCCCTGCGAGATTCTCCCCTCTCGCAGGTTTGGCCCTCCACATTATCGAGGGCCTATCTCGATGACGGACTTTGGAGTCCAGAGAGATGGCATGGAGCAAGGAAGAATTTGTGGGGTTTTTTAGGGAATTTTTTAAAGATTTTAAGGGGTTCTGGGAGGGGGGTTTGTAATGATCTTTCTAGAGAAATTGGGAAGAAGACTCTGGGGGATGGGGGGGGAAATCCACCAGGGTCAGAGCCGAGCCCGGCACAGGGTAACGATTTGGGAGGTGTTGGTCGAGGGACTGGGAAAGGGATGGGGGACGATACCTATGAGGTCTGTACCATCTGCACGGTAGATGGGAGGGGCAGATATGGTGGGAGCAGGGGACCATATCATGTGTTGGGGGCTCGCACTCGCTGTTTGAGAGCAATTGCGTGCCCCGGTCCCCATGGCTCCTCTCGGAGACTAGGTGGCTTAGACACTCAGGATCTGGGCCTTCGGCTGATGTTATGCAATGCCAGGTCCGTGGTTAATAAGGCCCCCCTCATTCACGATCTTATACAAGAGGGAGGAGCGGACCTGGCAGGTATTACGGAGACCTGGTTGGGCCCGGAGGGCAGCGTCCCTCTGGTTGAAATGTGCCCACCAGGCTTCAGAGCATTCCATCAGCCGAGGGCCCAGGGGAGGGGCGGGGGGGTGGCGGTTATTATTAACGAGGATCTGGATCCGAGGGAGACCACTGTGCCTCAGATAGCCGGATGTGAGTCCCTCCTTGTGAGGTGGGGCCGTGGGGTTCAGATGGGCTTGTTGCTTACGTACCTGGCTCCCTGCCGCGTGGCAACAGCCCTACCTGAGCTACTCGACGTGATAGCCACGGTGGCAGTAGATACACCCAGGCTTTTAGTCATGGGTGATTTCAACTTGCCATCCGTCGGTGAAACGTCTGAGGTGGCTCGGGAGTTCATGGCTTCCATGACGGCCATGGACCTGACCCAGTTAGTTCATGGCCCTACTCACAGGGGAGGTCACACTCTGGATTTGATTTTTGTCTCTGGCCAGTGGTTGAGTGGTCTTGTTATAGGGGATATAGACATGGAACCCTTGTCATGGACTGACCACTCACTCCTTCGCCTAGATCTTCGAACCGCGACCCCTCGCTGCAGGGAGGCGGACCCAACTAGATGGATCCGCCCCAGGCGCCTGATGGATCCTGATAGGTTCCAGACGGAGCTTGGGCCATTTCCTGAGGATTTAGCACATGACTCGGCCGAGGACCTGGTAGCCGCCTGGGATCGGGCGGCTGGTGGGGCCTTGGACCGAGTTGTGCCTTTGCGGCCTCTGACCCGATGCCGATCCCGGGCGGCTCCTTGGTTTACTGAGGAGCTGAGGGAAATGAAGCGCCGGAAAAGACTGGAGAGCGGTTGGAGGGCCAGTCTCGCTGAATCTGATCGAACACTGGTAAGGTCGCATATTAAGGCCTACCTAGTGGCAATAAAGACGGCAAAGTCTAACTACTTTTCCGCCTCTATTGCGTCATCAGGGAATCGTCCGGCCGCCCTGTTTAGGGTGACCCGCGCCCTGCTCCATCTGGGAGTGCGGGAGGATCCCTTAGAAGGCAGGGCGGAGGATTTCGGACAATACCTGTATGACAAAATCGCTCAGATCCGGGGGGATTTGGACTCTGACTGGGTAGATCAGGGCAGGGTGACGAGGAACAGTCTTGAGAATGTTATCTGGGAGGAGTTTGATGCTGTGACTCCCGATGATGTGGACAGGATTTTGGGGAGACTTAGTGCGGCCACATGTTTACTGGACCCGTGTCCCTCCTGGTTGGTACTGGCTTCCCGGGAGGTTACACGAGGCTGGCTCCAGGGCGTCATTAATGCTTCGTTGAGTGAGGGTCACTTCCCCGCTGCCCTGAAAGAGGCGGTGGTGAGGCCTCTCCTCAAGAAGCCGTCCCTGGACCCAGCAATATTGGCTAACTATCGTCCTGTCTCCAACCTTCGCTTCATTGCGAAGGTTGTTGAGAGTGTGGTCGCGCAACAGTTTCCACAATTCCTGGAGGAAACATCCTATCTAGATCCGTTCTAGTCGGGTTTCAGGTCTGGGCACAGCACGGAAACGGCATTGGTCGCGTTGGTGGATGATCTCTGGAGGGCTCGGGACAGGGGTTATTCCTCTGTTCTGGTCCTATTAGATCTCTCAGCGGCTTTTGATACCATCGACCATGGTATCATGCTGCACCGGCTGGAAGAGTTGGGGGTGGGAGGCACTGTGTTGCGGTGGTTCTCCTCCTTTCTCTCCGACCGGTCGCAGTTTGTGTTGGCAGGGGGGCAGAGGTCGACCTCGAGGCCTCTCATTTGTGGAGTGCCGCAGGGATCGGTCCTCTCGCCCCTTCTGTTCAACATTTATGTGAAGCCGCTGGGCGAGATCATCCGTGGCTTTGGGGTGAGATACCACCAGTACGCTGATGACACCCAGCTGTACATTTCCACCCCAGGCCACCCCAACGATGCCCTTGAAGTGATGTCCCAGTGCCTGGAGGCTGTGCGGATCTGGATGGGGAGGAACAGGCTCAGGCTCAACCCTTCCAAGACTGAGTGGCTGTGGCTCCCGGCATCCCGATATAGTCAGTTGACTCCATCACTGACTATTGGGGGCGAGTCTTTGGCCCCCACTGAAAGGGCTCGCAATCTGGGAGTCCTCCTGGATAGGCAGCTGTCTTTGGAGGAACATCTGACGGCTGTTACCAGGGGGACCTTTTATCAGGTTCGCCTGATTCGCCAGTTGCGGCCCTTTCTTGATCGGGATTCCTTGTGCACAGTCACTCACGCCCTCGTCACCTCTCGCCTTGACTACTGCAACGCTCTCTACATGGGGCTCCCCTTGAAGAGCACCCGGAGGCTCCAGCTGGTCCAGAATGCAGCAGCGCGGGTAGTGATGGGAGCAGCATGGCGCTCCCATGTAACACCGCTCCTGCGCGAGCTGCACTGGCTCCCGGTGGTCTTCCGGGTGCGCTTCAAGGTGTTGGTTATCACCTTTAAAGCGCTCCATGGCATAGGGCCTAGCTATCTCCGAGACCGCCTGCTGCTACCGACGACCTCCCATCGACCTGTGCGCTCCCACAGAGAGGGCCTCCTCAGGGTGCCATCAGCCAAACAATGTAGGCTGGTGACCCCCAGGGGGAGGGCCTTCTCTGTGGGGGCTCCCACCCTCTGGAATCAGTTGCCCCCGGAGATAAGAAGAATCCAGGACCTCAATGCCTTCCGTCGTTCCCTGAAAACCCATCTTTTTCAACAAGCCGGGTTGGCCTAAGAAGAAATTTTTAAAAATTTTAAATTCTTTTAATTAGTCTGTGATTCTTAACTTTCAGGCCAAAATTTATATATATTTTTAAATGTTTTAATATTTGTATTCTATGTTTTTTATCTTGGCTGTACACCGCCCTGAGTCCTCAGGGAGAAGGGCGGTATATAAATTGGAAATTAAATTAAATTAAATTAAATTAAATTAAATTCCCACCCCTCTCCTGGGGGAAGGATACTGCAAAATCTCCATTCCCACCCCACTCCTGGGGGAAGGATATTGCAAAATCTCCATTCCCAATTTCCACTCCGGGGCCAGCCAAAGGTGGTATTTGCCAGTTCTCCAAATTACTCCAAATTTAATTTAATTTAATTGAATTAATCATATTTCTATGCCGCCCAACTCCCTAGGGACTCTGGGCGGTTTACAACAGAAATAATACAAACAGTGAACATAATTTTTTTTAAAAAAAAAACATTATAAAAGCATTTTAAAAACATTAAAAACACATGCACACCATCCATGGCCGGATCTCGCAAGATTCAACAGCAAGATCAACGACCCTAGGCCTGCCGGAAAAGCCAGATCTTCACCGCTTTTCGGAAGGCCAGTAGGGTGGGGGCGGTCCGGACCTCAGGAGGTAACTGGTTCCAGAGAGGAGGGGCCGCCACAGAGAAGGCCCACCCCTGCGGGCCCGCCAGCTGGCATTGTTTAGCTGACGGGACCCGGAGGAGACCAACTTACCGGTCGCTGGGAGCTATGCGGTAGAAGGCGGTCTCGAAGATTTCCGCTACCGGTTCTCCAAACTGCTCAAAATTTCCGCTACCGGTTCTCCAGAACCTGTCAGAACCTGCTGGATTTCACCCCTGCTTCTGCCTTTGTTCAGTCTTTGCTGCAGGGAGTTTCAAAATATCCTTTTCTTGGATGAATTACCAAATCTGCATTTCTAAAAAGGAGGCCTCCTCAGTTTCTGCTTGGGGGCAAGGGAGACTGGGGCTGTTTTTAAGAGCCTGTTTCTCCATTTCTCCTCTAGGGAAATATAATATCTTGCCTTTTTAATATTCCTCAAAATATTTCATTCTTCTAGGAGGGGTGGGGGGGCTCCCCACAGTCCAATCAAATATTGGAAGACTGCTATCCGGTCTCCCTTAGTCCTTCTTTTCATTAAACTAGAGCTACCCAATTCCTGCAACCGTTCTTCATATGTTTTTTTTTTTTAATTTGATTTATATGCCACCCTTCTCCGGAGACTCAGGGCGGCTTACAATGCGCTAAGCAATAGCCTTCATACTTTTGTATATTTATACAAAGTCAGCTTATTGCCCCCACAATCTGGGTCCTCATTTCACCTACCTTAGAAAGGATGGAAGGCTGAGTCAACCTTGAGCCTTGGAGAGATTCGAACCTGCAGTAATTGCAGGCAGCTGGTCTTAATAACCAGCTTAATAACAGGGTGCCTTAGACCACTGTACTACCAAGGCTCTTTAGCCTCCAGCTCCCTAATCATATTTGTTGCTCTTCTCTGCACCTTTTCTAGAGTCTACGCATCTTTTTTTAAATATTGCGGCGACCACAACTGGATGCAGGATTCCAGGTGTGGCCTTATTAAGGCTTTTCCTTGTGATTCTGCTGCTGGCTTGGAAGGACCAGAGACATCTTGGCCGAAGGATGCTGTGGTCCGTTGCCAGGGCAACCCGGAACTTAGAACCCCAGCATTTCTGGACAGTCTGGTGTCACTGCAAAAGCATTTTCCATCTTGCTTGGGAGGCTGGGCTGAGAGGAGGCAGCCGTTAGCATGTGGCCAGCCGTGGGGACAAAGAGGTGATGGGGCCTTCTTGAAGATCTGGGCCAGGAGCTGTGGGGCGAGAGATGGAGCAGTTTGTGGAGAGTAAGGTGCCACGATGGTGATGGGGCAATAGGAATTGCGGTGGGGGAAAAAAAGAGGCCACGCAGGTCTTAAGGGGTCAGCCTTGCAGGTTGTTTCATTCAGACTCAGCCCTGGAGTTGTGGGGGTGGCCGAGAGGGACCTTCCTGGTATCTCAGCCAACTTCTAGCCTGTATATGTGCAGGAATCAGTCTTTCTCAACCTTGGTTACTTGAAAATGGGTGGACTTTAATTCCCAGAATTGAAGCATCCATCCACCAGTCTCCCTCTCATCTACATCTGTCTGTCTGTCTTTCTATCATCTCTCTCTCTAGATGATATATCTATATATCTATATCTATATCTATATCTATATCTATATCTATATCTATATCTATATCTGTCTGTCTATCTATCTATCTATCTATCTATCTATCTATCTATCTATCTATCTATCTATCATCTCTCTCCATATATCCATCCATCCATCATCTCTCCATTCATCCATCCATCCATCCATCCCACTATCATCTCTCTCTCTCCATCCATTCATCCATCATCTCTCTCCATCCATCCATCCATCCATCCATCCATCCATCCATCCATCATCTCTCCATCCATCCATCTATCATCTCTCTCTCCATCCATCCATCCATTCACTATCATCTCTCTCTCATCCATCCATCCATCCATATCCATCCATCCATCCATCCATCTCTCCATCCATCCATCCATCATCTCTCTCCATCCATCCACTATCATCTCTCTCTCCATCCATCCATCCATCCACTATCATCGCTCTCTCCATCCATCCATCCATCCATCCATCCATCATCTCTCTCCATCCATCCATCCATCCATCCATCCATCCATCCATCATCTATGTGTCTATCTTTCTACCTATCATCTCTATCTCCAACTTTTATTGTTTTTTGTAAATGTGGTTTTTTGACTTTGATTATTTTTCTACAATAGCCCAACCCAACTCAACCCAACCCAACCCAACCCAACCCAACCCAACCCAACCCAACCCGAAGAGGCCATTAACTCTGTCCCACCACCAGGTAACCAACCAACCCAGGAGCGCTCCCTTCCCATCCTCCCCAACGAAGCCAAGCTGGGGGAAGGGCTGACCCTCCCCAAGCGTAGCACAGACCCCTCCCCCTTCGGGCTTTCATGCACCCCTTTAATTGCGGGCGGGTGGGTGGGGGAGGGGAGGGGGAGGTAGGCGCCCCAGCCGGGACTTTGGAGGGGGGGCGTCCTCCCTCCCTCCCACCCCGGTGGGGCAGCTGAGCGGGAGGAGAAGCGACCGGAGCGAAGGGGGGGGGGACTTTGCAGGGGTCCAGCCCCCGAAGTAGCGGCCCCTTCCCGGGTGGAGTGAGGCCGAGGGTCGTGGGAAGAGGGTCTCGGGCACCTCCCGGGCATCTGCCTGGCTCGGGCGGCGGTGCCAAGGAGCATCCTTAGCCGGGCGCGTACACGCGTGTCCGTGTCCGTGTGTGTCCGTCCACGGTAGGTGTGTACGTGCCCGCGCCTCTCGCCTGGCTGGGGGTGGGTCCTCCCCGCTGCTCCTCCTCCTCCTCCTCCCCCCCCCCCGGTACAATCTCTTGCTCCAAAACGACGATGGAAGCGGCTGGGATGCTGCTGAGGAGGAGGAGGAGGAGGAGGAGGATGAAGGCCAGAGCAGGTCGGTGGGGGGGGGTTCCTCCCTGCCCCCTCCCAGCACAGCCCCCCCGCCGCCCTTCTCTTCCCCCCTCCCCCTCCCCCGTTGCCGGCTGTCGTCGCCCCCTCCCCCGCTGGGGGGGGGAAACCCCTGCTCCCCCTCCTATCTCCCCTTCCTGAGCCGGGGAGCCCCCCACCCTTTTTCAAGACCCCCCCACCCACCCCCCTCTTCTTGCGGCATCAACTCCACACCCCCCTCCCCGCCTCGTCTCTCTGCCCCTCCCCACCTCCCTTTTAGCAAACACCTGGTCCTGATGACGTCATGGCCCAGGAGGTGGGGAGGGGAGGGAAAAAAACAGCGGGGGGGGGGAAGACATCCGACACCCCCCTCCCCTCTCTGTTTGTCATGTATTTATAGCCGTGCCTCCCACCAATCCGGACTCTCAAGAAGGGGGCAGGTTGCCCAATGCAGAATTTGAACAGCTTTTTTTGGGGGGGGTCTTTAGGCATACTCCAAATCTAAGCAGACCATAAAATGACCTGCCCCCCCTCCCACACGCCCCTTGCCCATCTATCTTGGTTAGTTCTCTTTGAGGTTAAACCTGGATAGGAGAATTTCAGCCCGGTCTGTGTGTGTGTATGTGTGTGTGTGTGTGGGGGGGGGGTCATCGGGGGGGGGGTCCCCAACTGGTCACCTTCAGAAACTGGTTTTGGGGTGTGAAGGGGGCCTGTGGCTCCGTTAGGGAAGTATCAGGTGTGGTGGTAGTGGCAATTTTGGGGGAAAGGATTTCCATACACACCCCCATTTTAAAATAAAAAGGACCCTCAAGTCGTTCTGAGGTGATCAGTGAGCGGGGGGGGGGGGTCTGCAAATTGCCCCCCCCCCCGTTCTACCCTATTCCTGGGCTCTGCGACTTCTGCCCCCTGTTTCTTCCAAGGGGACCTGACCTCCAGCTTGTAGCTTTCTGAGGTTGCACCCCAAAAGAGAGTTTTGGGGGTGTCCCATGTGGATGGACACGAGGGCTGCACCCTCGTCGGAGGCTTTGAAGGAAAGGCTGGAGAGCCATTTGTCCGGAATGGGGTATAAGGTCTCCTGGTCAATCGGGGGGTTGGTCTAGAAGACCTCTAAGGTCCCTTCCAGGCCTAGGATTCCGTGACTTCTATTTTATATGGGTCTATTGGGAGGACTGTTTGTCTGGGATGGTATATATATATATATAGGGTCTTCTGAGGCCTTGGGCATGGGGTTGGACTAGAAGACCTCTAAGGTCCCTGCCAGCCCTGTCACTCTATGGTCTTTGTCTTCTGGGACCTCAATCTGAGCCCGGAAGAACAAAAGGGTCCATTTAAATACAGGTAGTCCTCGATTTACGACTTCTATTGAGCCCAAAATTTATGTGGCTAAGTGAGAAATTTGTTAAAGTGAGTTTTGCTCCATTTTACGACCTTTCTTGCCACAGTTGTTAAGTGAACCCTAACCCACCCACACCCTCCTTCCGTCCTTCCTTCCTTCTTTCCTTCCTTCCCCTCCCTCCCTCCCTTCCTCTTTTTTCCTTCCCCTCCCTCCCTTCCTCTTTTTTCTCTCCTTCCTTCATTCCTTGCTCTTTTTTCTTTCCCCTCCCTCCCTCTTTTTTCCTTCTCTCCTCCCTCCCTCCCTCCCTTCATTCCTTCCTTTGTTCCTTCCTTCCTTCCCCTCTCTCCCTCTTTTTCCTTCTTCCTTCCTTCCTTCCTTCCTTCCTTCCTCTTTTTTCCTTCTCTCCTCCCTCCCTCTCTCACCTCCTCTTTTGTCCTTCCCCTCCCTCTCTCCCTTCCTTTTTCCTTCTCCCTTCCTTCCTTTTTTTCCCTTCCCCTCCCTCCCTCTTTTTTCTTTCCCCTCCCTCCCTCTTTTTCCTTCCTTCCTTCCTTCCTTCCTTCCTTCCTTCCTTCCTTCCTTCCTTCCTTCCTTCCTTCCTTCCTTCCTCCTCTCCTCCCTCCCTCCCTCCCTTTTTTCCTTCCCCTCCCTCAACATTAGACCAAGTAGTTTTGGATGTAGCAGAGAGGATGACACAGCTGAGGGACCATTTCTGGTCCATACATGTCCAGCTCCTTCTTCTCCTTGAATCTAATTGGGAGGAAGGGTCTTCTGTTATTTGGCTTTGATTGGCAGTTCCAGCCTTCAGCCATGTCCGTATTGTTTTGGGCAGGTATGTAGAGGTAGCCCATTCTGTTCTGGAAAGGTTTGGTCTACGGCAAGTTGGCCTACTACAAAAACGGTCCATGGCGCCTCAACTCCACGCTTGGTATTGTTGATGTTGAGTGTGATGTTTTATGTCAGGTGAAGTGGACTCCCCCAAGAAGGAAATGAACGAAGAGGAGGGAGACGAGGGGGATGAGGAGGAAGAGGAGGAGAAGGAAGAAGAGGAGGAGAAGGAGGAAGAGAAGCAGAAGGAAGAAGAGGAGCAGAAGGACAAGGAGGAAGAGGAGGAAGAGGCCAAAGAAGAACCTAAGAACTCTTCCAATGATGATGGGAAAAGCTCCGAAGACGATTTGAAGCACAGCCTCCAGGCTCAGGTGCTGCAGCTTCTAGATGAGCTGGAGGAAACCCGGGAGATAGTCCTCAAACATGAAGAAGACGCGATGGAGTTGCAAGGTAAGATCTTACCAGGTCACAGAGGAGGACAATGATGGCTCTGGAGCCGCTTCCTTTCAGCTCTCGCTGGTTTGGGCTGCTCTTCTTGGTTGACAGCAATGGTGGTCCGTTGTCCTCTCAACAGCGTTGGGTGGCAACCTAGGTTGGCTGAGAGATGATGGTGAGCTGGAGTGAGGAGCATTCTTCTTCCTCCTCCTCTTCCTCCTCCCCCTCCCCTCCTCCTCCTCCTTCTTCTCCTCCACTCCCTCTCCCCCTCCCCTTCTTTTCTTTCTCCTCCCCTCCCCTCCCCCTCCTCCCCCTCTTCTTCTTCTCTGTCCTCCTCTCCTCTCCTCCCCTCCTCCTCCCCCTCCCGCTCCTCCTCCTCTTCCTTCTCCCCCTCCCCTTTTCCTTCTCCTCCTCCTCCCCCTTCCTTCCCCTCCATCCCCTTCCTTCCCCTTCTTCTTTCTCTTTCCCTTCCTCTTCCTCGTCCTCTCCATCCCTTTCCCCTTTTTTCCCCTTCTTCCTCTCCTCTCCCCCTCCCCCCCTCCTTCCCGTTTTCCTCCTCCTTCTCCCTCTTCGATCTCCTCCCCTCTTCTAACTGGGACAACTGTACTCATTGCCTTTACTCCCTAAAAGTTTTGCCTTCTTTTACAACTACTGCCCCCCTCCGGTCCTCTCCAGAAGAGTGTGCTGGTGGGGGGGGGGCTTTGTTGTCCAAGATTCCCCACCTTGTTTCCTTTGACCTGAAGCCTCCCAGATGCCTCCTGCTGAAGTCCCACCTTCTCCTTGTTCTCTCCTTCAGGCTCTCCCTGGCTGAGTTCGCACAACATGCCCTTCCCCAGGTGAGGTTCAGAAGCCGGCAGCTGCTTTTCTGCCACCTGTTCCGCTTGGCCCATTTTGGAGTTTTGTTTGTCGCTTCAGTGTGTTGTTCAAACCCAGCCCTGTTGTCCGGTTGACTCTCTCGCCAAGCATTGTGCAAACGCAACAACGAAGGCGAATGTTGTGTTTTAGCGGAAGAAGCCGGGCCTGTGAATGTCCCGCTTGGATGGATAAACTCGCCAAACCATGGTTTGGCTCAAAGTCTGGTGTCCTTCCTTCCCTTTGTGTCTCTGGGTCTCCCTGTCTCTTCTCTTGAATGTTTTGTAGCTGGGCTGCCAGCATATCACCAAGCCCAGCTTTGCAGGCAACAATCAACCCATCAACCCATCTACGCATCAACCCATCTACGCATCAACCCATCTACCCATCTACCCATCTACGCATCAACCCATCTACCCATCTACCCATCTACCCATCAACCCATCAACCCATCAACCCATCTACCCATCAACCCATCTACCCATCAACCCATCTACCCATCAATCCATCTACGCATCAACCCATCTACCCATCAACCCATCTACGCATCAACCCATCAACCCATCTACCCATCTACCCATCTACCCATCAACCCATCTACCCATCTACCCATCTACCCATCTACCCATCAACCCATCTACCCATCAACCCATCTACCCATCAACCCATCAACCCATCAACCCATCTACCCATCAACCCATCTACCCATCAACCCATCAACCCATCAACCCATCTACCCATCAACCCATCTACCCATCAACCCATCAACCCATCAACCCATCAACCCATCTACCCATCAACCCATCTACCCATCAACCCATCTACCCATCAACCCATCTACCCATCAACCCATCTACGCATCAACCCATCAACCCATCTACCCATCTACCCATCTACCCATCAACCCATCTACCCATCTACCCATCAACCCATCTACCCATCAACCCATCAACCCATCAACCCATCAACCCATCTACCCATCTACCCATCTACCCATCAACCCATCTACCCATCTACCCATCAACCCATCTACCCATCAACCCATCAACCCATCAACCCATCTACCCATCAACCCATCAACCCATCAACCCATCAACCCATCTACCCATCAACCCATCAACCCATCAACCCATCAACCCATCTACCCATCAACCCATCAACCCATCTACCCATCAACCCATCTACCCATCTACCCATCAACCCATCTACCCATCTACCCATCAACCCATCTACCCATCAACCCATCTACGCATCAACCCATCAACCCATCTACCCATCTACCCATCAACCCATCTACCCATCTACCCATCAACCCATCTACCCATCAACCCATCAACCCATCAACCCATCTACCCATCAACCCATCAACCCATCAACCCATCTACCCATCAACCCATCTACCCATCAACCCATCTACGCATCAACCCATCAACCCATCAACCCATCTACCCATCAACCCATCAACCCATCAACCCATCAACCCATCAACCCATCAACCCATCAACCCATCTACCCATCAACCCATCAACCCATCTACCCATCAACCCATCTACCCATCAACCCATCAACCCATCAACCCATCTACCCATCAATCAGATTCAATCAATCACAATACAGTTAGAAGGGACTCCAAGGTCCACAAATCTTGAGTCTTGATTGACTGGTATTTTGAAACACTTTTTACAAGCAGTCCTCGGCTTGCGAGGCTTCGCTTAGTGACCGTCGGGAGTTACAAAAGAACTGGAAAAAACTAATTTAGGACCATTTTTCACATTTATGACCATTGCAGCCACGGTTCACTTGATTTACATTCGGGTTGCTTGATCGCTAAAGAGAAAATTGGAAGACTCGATACAGGTAGTCCTCAACTTACGACCGCAATGGAGACCCCCAGATTTCTGTGGCTAAGTGAGACCGTGCAGCGAATTTTGCTCTGTTTTGTGACTTCTCACCCCGGTTCTTAAATGAATCCACTGCAGTGGTTAAGTTAAGGGACACGGTGGTTAAGAGAACCCCGGATTTCCCGTTGACTTTGCTCGTCAGAAGGACGCAAAGGGGGATCACGTGACCCCCCCCCAGGATGCTGCGACCGTCATAAACCTGAGTCGGTCACCAATCTTGCAAATGTTGATCACGTGACCGCAGGGGATGCTGCAACGGTCATAAGTGTGAAAAACTGGTCATCGATGTGAGAAACGGCCCTAAGTCACTTTTTCCGGGGCCGTTGTAATTTTGAATGGTCACTAAATGGAACTGTTCTAAGTCGAGGAGCAGCTGTAAGCGGCTAGGATCTCAAATCGCCCATTGGTGGGTGCCATTTTGACTTTTTTGACCTCCGTGGGCTCCCTGGCCACCCAGACGCTGCTGGGAAAGCCGCAGGGCCGGATGGGCCTTGTTTCTCGGAGGGTTTTGTGGCCACTGATCCGTCTTTTTCCTCCCCGCCCCCCCCGGCAGGTTTACTGGAAGACGAGCGCCTAGCGAGCGCCCACCAAGCGGAGATCTTCACCAAGCAGATCCAGCGTTTGCAAGGTCGGTCCTGATACCTTCTGGTAATTTTATTTTTATTTATTTATGTCGTCGTCACAGCACGCAGCAGCACGGATGCGTCAAAACTCACAAGGACAGCGTGTAAAATGGGTTTCCGCGTGTAAAAATATCGGGGTGGGTGAGTGGGTGGGAAACCGTTTTAAAAACAGGCAGCACCAGCGAGGAACAAAATCAGGAAGGAATTATGAAAGCGATTATGAATTAGATTATTAAATTAAAGGACAGGCCGTCCTACGACACCCCCCCTCCCCCCCAGTGGAGCCCAAAATATGAGTGAGAAATTTGTGAGTTTGCCCCCCCCTTAAAAAACTTTCCTTGTGCATCAAATAACAGATTAAGAGAGTTCGAAGGGACCATGTGAGGTCATCTAGTCCAACCCACCGCCCAAACAGGAGACCTTACAATACCAAACAGACCCTGCTACACCAAAAAAAAACAAAAAAACCCATCGCTGCAGTTGTTAAATTATTAACAGGGTTGTTAAGTGAATCCAGGTTCCCCATTGAGGCTGCTTGTCAGAAGGTCGCAAAAGGGAATCACGTAACCCCGGGACACTTGCGACCGTCATAAATGTGAATCAGTTATCAAGCATCTGAATCAGTGGTGAAATGTAAAATTTGTTACTACCGGTTCTGTGGGCGTGGCTTGGTGGGGGGGGTGGTTAATAGGACTGAGTGGGCGTGGCCAACTTTTTTTTTTCCCTTTTAAAAACATTTTTTCTATAATCTCAACCGAAGAGGTTGTAGAAAAAATGCTTTTAAAAGCCTCTGACGATCCCAGCTGAGCTGCGCAATCATCAGAGGCTTTTTAAAAAACTTTTAAAAGCATTTTTTCTACAACCTCTTCGGCTGAAGAGGTTGTTAAAAGAATGCTTTTAAAGCCTCTGACGATCCCAGCTGACTTGCCTGATCGTCAGAGGCTTTTTTTTCCTTTTAAAAACATTTTTTCTATAATCTCTTCAACCGAAGAGGTTGTAGAAAAAATGCTTTTAAAAGCCTCTGACGATCCCAGCTGAGCCACGCGATCATCAGAGGCTTTTTTTAAAAAACTTTTAAAACCATTTTTTCTACAACCTCTTCGGCTGAAAGAAAGAAAGAAAGTCCCTCTTCTGGCTCTGCAGCGGAACCAGTGGCTAACCTGGAGGGCATCAGTGGGGGGCCCAGCTGGGTGGGGCAACGCTCAACAATCGATGCAGTTGCATAACCGAGATCAAAACACAAATCCAGGACAGATTGCTGGGTGAATGCAAGTACCGGCTGATGCTTTCGGATGGGGGCAGGAGGGGGGGGGGCTGTTGTTTGCAGGGGGGCTTTGACCGCCTGGGGTCTGAGCTGCATCACTTCCAGGCCTTCAGCATCAGTATTCAGTGCAGCCTGTAAACCAGTGGTCGGTCTGTCTGTCTGTCTGTCTGTCTGTCTTTCTTTCTTTCTTTCTGTCTTTCTTTCTTTCTTTCTTTCTTTCTTTCTTTCTTTCTCTCTCTCTCTCTCTCTCTCCCTTCCTTCCTTCCTTCCTTCCTCTCTCTCTCCCTCCTTGCCTCCTTCCTTCCTTCCTTGTTCCTTCCTTCCTTCCTTCTTTGTCTTCCTTCTGTCTTCCTTCCTCCCTCCTTCCTTCCTCCCTCCCTCCATGTTTCCTTCCTTCCTCTCTCTCTCCCTCCTTGCCTCCTTCCTTCCTTCCTTGTTCCTTCCTTCCTTCCTTCTTTGTCTTCCTTCTGTCTTCCTTCCTCCCTCCTTCCTTCCTCCCTCCCTCCATGTTTCCTTCCTTGTTTCCTTCCTTCCTTGTTCCTTCCTTCCTCCCTCACTCATTTCTTTCCTTGTTTCCTTCCTTCCTTTCTTGTTCCTTCCTCCCTCCCTCCCTTCTTTCTTTCTTTCTTTCTTTTTTTCTTTCTTTCTTTCTTTCTTTCTTTCTTTCTTTCTTTCTTTCTTTCTTTCTTTCTTTCTTTCTTTCTTTCTTTCTTGCTTTCTTTCTTTCTTTCTTTCCTTTTTCACCTCTGGAGGGCACCCCTTTGGGGAAGAAGCCTTCTGTAGGCTGCCCTCCTTCAGAGGGGAGGGGTCTCCAGAGCCAATCAGCCTGAGATTCCGCGACACTGTGTCTTTAAGGGGCCAAGGCCCCCTCCCCAGGCCAGGCACAGAGGCTGGGCCAGGGGGTCCCCTAGAGCCCCTGGACCCCCCACCCCCATGGAGCCGAAACCCTCCACATCTGGGAACGGTGAGTCCCCTCTCAGGAGAGGAGGGGGAGTGCGTTGCCACAGCAACCAACCCCCTCGGTGGCCTCCAGGATGGCCCAACTGCCAGGGACCCCCTCCCCACCTGGTTCCATCCCCGCCAAGTCTCTGGGATGCCCACAGGTTCCTACGTAGAGTTGCACCCAGGGCCAGACCGTGTGGGTTCACCCACTGGGCACCCGGCATGGCCTCCTTCACACCCCCTCCCACTAATAGAGACCCTCCTGCCTCCCATATCCGCCAGTTTCGGTTGCCAACTGATGCTCAAAACCCTTGCTCCTCTGCTTGGGTGTCTCTAAAACCCAATCTGGGTTTGTTTTTACTCAAATCATGGTTTGTTTTAAAACAAAACTTGATTTAGGAAACCGGGGGACGACGACGGGGTGACCCCATCCTGATCTCTTTGTCCTAACCCACGGGGATCCGAATGAATTCAGTGTCTTTTTTAATTATGTACGTCGAATTGAAGGGTTTTTATTTAAACCGATGCTTTCATTCAATTTAAATTTTAATTTTTTCCAGTTATGGGTTTTTCAGTTCCTGTTTTAACTCGCACGGGTGCCGCCCCGTTCTGTGGGGCAGTGAATTTATGCCCTCTCACCCCTGGCAAGAATTTCCTGGATGTTAGGGGAAAAAAAAATGCATTTAGCCTCGAATTTGAGAGAGAGGCAGGTACATACAGGTAGCCTTGGATTCACAGCTGCAAGAGAGCCCAACTTTTCGGTTGCTAAGTGAAACCGTTACGTGAATTTTGCTCCGTTTTGTGACCGCTCTTGCCACAGTTGTTAAGCGAGGCCTGTTAGTAACATGGTTAAGTGAATCTAGCTTTCCCTGTGGACTTCGCTAGTTGGCAATGTGAGCTTAACAATCATTGTAACCTAGTTTGGCATCACGTTGAGTTTCTTCATTCGTTTTTCTCGCCGTTGACTGTGTTGTTTCTCTGTGTCACATAATATATGTGGGTATTTTTACATAATTTTGGATTTATTTATTTTGTCATGCTTACGTAGAATATTTTGGAGGTAGCGAAACTTTGAGAGCTGCAGGCCACGGATTTTCATTTTAATGTATGCCGATTCGTGTACATTCAAATTGACAATAAAGTTAGTCTAAGTTCAAGAAACTGACTGGTTCATTTCCAGACAGAAAGGGGAATTCTGGGAGTTGAAGTCCACCCATCTTAAAATTGCCAAGGTTGCGTTAATGCTGAATTCTACCATGTACCTATCCTAAACAGGTTCCCTTTATTTATTATTTATTTATTAGTCGCATTTCTATGCCGCCCAACTCCCTAGGGACTCTTTAGAGACCCCCAAGGCTGTCTCCTATTGGTGTGTCCACCTCAAACCAGCTCTACCAAGTCAGCATTGGAGTGTGGGAAGCCCCGCCCCCCAGAAGAATGAAATATTTTGGGAAATATTAAAAAAAAGGGAAGAATATTATATTTCTCTAAAGGAGGAATAAACAAGTTTTTAGAGGCAGAAAGCAGTCTTTCTTAATAGCCCACCACAGATGCCAGCACTTAAGGAAATAAAGAGCTTATTGAAAGAGGAAGCCAACTATCTAGCTGGCTCTATTCATAAGCAAAGCACATACTGCCGACAGAAGCCCATTCAAGACAGGATATTTTGCTACAAAGGGAACGTATATTTAATACTACATGTTTTGACAGCAGTGAGAATTGTATTTGCACAACACTGGAAAAATGAGGAAACTCCTACAGATGAAAATAGGATTAAAAAAAACATGAGAATGTGCGGAAATGGATAAGTTAACATTAAAGATTAAGGTCAAAGAAGACACAGAATATTTTTTAACTTGGGATTTGTTTTATCAATGGTTAGATTACGAAGGTAGAAATTAGAAGGTGGAAGAATATTATTATACACAAGTAAAGAATACTATTACTACTATTATTATGTATAATAATACTAAATAATACTAAATACTTATAATATGTTAAAAATGACAGAATATTTCGAAACTCCTTGCAGCAAAGTTTGTCAGCTAATGAAAACAAGAATGGTAGGATTACAACAAGCAGCCCACTCACCCACGATCCAACACATATATATAAATGTTATTTGTACATTTTTCTTTAACTTACATAAGTGCTTAATTATACAGTGTATTATCTGAGTCAATTTACTTATACATGATATTAGTAATAGTAACAATGTTTACTTATAAATAATAATATTCTTCCCACTTCTGATTTCCACCTTTGTGGTCTAACCATTTGTAAAACAAATCCCATGTTAAAAAAATATTCTGTATCTTCTTTATCTTTTATCTTTAATGTTAGCCCAAAGGTCTGCAACCTTAAACACTCAAAGAGCCATTTGGACCCGTTTCCCACAGAAAAGAAAACACCGGGAGCCACAAAACTCTTCCCGTGCCTGACTGTTTCTTGATCGGCCACAAAACTAATTCTTATGATAGATGTCATAAGAAATATGAAGTATCATTGTCATTTCTCATTTACAATGTCTAGGCAACTCTAACACTATGTAATGCTCCCACATTATGTATTGCTCTGATCTCACAGTAAACAGATAGTGAATTTCATGAAATTGGACCATGATGTAATATATTTATGTAAAAGAGTATTCAGTACTACAAAAACCTTTTTCTTTTTAAATTCATGCTAAGTTTCTAATGCTAATAATATGCTATAAAGTAACTATAATTGCAAAATAAGTGTTCAGGAAGGACAATAACAATTTCCTTAACACCATCTAAACTATCAGCTCAATTCTGCTATGTCTTGGCTCTCCAAATCTTGATGGGCTATAAATCCAAATAAGCCAACATGGATAATAAGCCAACATGGATAATAAGCCAACATGGATAATAACGATAGAGGCTGGAAGATCTGGTTCAGCATCTGTATTGTCACTGCTTCCACACTCCACCCTAAGTTATTTTTGGGAAATACAGTGGCAATTTTCCCCAAATAGATTTGTCATGATGTTTTAATTAAATTTTAAGAGGCAACTGTGCAAATATATCTCTGCATAGAAATATAATTATTATTATTATTTATTAAATTTATATACCGCCCTACTCCCGAAGGACTCAGGGTGGTGAACAGCCAAAAGATAAAATACACATAGTACAAATGTTAAAAACCATTTAAAATACATTAAATACTTTGGCCCAAAACAAATTTAAAACACCCCAATTTATAAGACAAATTTAAAATTTACAATTTAAAAAGGGAAAGTTAGGTCAGGCCAGCCTGGTGAAATAAAAAGGTCTTGAGGGCGCTGCGGAAGGTATGTAGATCCGGGATCCTCCGTATCTCCGGGGGGAGCTCGTTCCAGATCGTTGGTGCCCCCACAGAGAAGGCTCTCCCCCTGGGGGCCGCCAGTCGACATTGTTTGGCCGACGGCACCCGGAGGAGCCCCTCTCTATGGGAGCGTACTGGTCGGTGGGAGGCTATTGGTGGTAGCAGGTGGTCCCGTAGATAACCAGGTCCTAAGCCATGGAGCGCTTTAAAGGTGGTAACCAGAACCTTGAAGCGCACCCGGAAGACCACCGGGAGCCAGTGCAGCTCGCGCAGGAGAGGTGTTACATGGGAGCTCCACGTTGCTCCCATAATCACCCGCGCGGCCGCACTCTGCGCCAGTTGGAGCCTCCGAGTGCTCTTCAAGGGGAGCCCCATGTAGAGAGCGTTGCAGTAGTCCAGGCGGGAGGTGACGAGGGCATGAGTGACTGTGCATAAGGAGTCCCGATCTAGAAAGGGACGCAACTGGCGGATCAGGCGAACCTGATAGAAAGTCCTCCTGGCCACAGCCGTCAAATGTTCTTCTAAAGACAGCCGTGAATCCAGGAGGACACCCAAGTTGCGAACCCTTTCCGTGGGGGTCAACGACTCGCCCCCAATAGTCAGAGATGGCGTCAACTGACTATACCGGGACGTCGGAAACCACAGCCACTTGGTCTTGGATGGGTTGAGCCTGAGTCTGTTTCTCCCCATCCAGATCCGCACGGCCTCCAGGCACGGGGACATCACTTCAAGGGCATCATTGGGGTGGTCCGGGGTAGAGATGTACAGCTGAGTGTCATACATCAATTCTTCTTCCTTCCTTCCCTTTCTTCAGCCCAGATGCACATGCGAAAGGACGAATTGGATTCCCTGCAGGAGACGAAGGATGTGGAGCTGGGGCAGGTGGCCCAGGATCTGCAGGACGCCAACGAGGAGATCCATAACCTGCGCCTAGAAGCCGAAGAAGCGGCCGCCCTGCACGAGAACGAGATCGCCAGTTTGCAAGAAGAGCTTTGCCGGATGAAAGCCGAGCTGGAAAGAGTCCAACGGGTCCACAATGAGTACGAAATGGAGCTCACCGCCCTGCGGGCTGAAATCCAGATGATACAGGACTCGGCTCCCGAAAACAACGTTGACGCTAGCGAAACCCCCCTTCAGGAGCAACAGCTGTCCAGCCTGAGCCAGGAAGTAGCTCGGCTCCAAGGTATCACTTCGTTTTTAAAAAAAATTGGAGTAACTGCCGCTTGGCTCCCTAATTGTATTTATTTTATTTTTTTTTAATATGCAGTAGTGGCCAAAATTGTGGAAACCTTTTGGGAAAAGTGTATTTTCTGAAACTGGCTAATAACACCACATTTTTTTTTGGAGTAGCACCATACAATTATATATCCATGGAAAGATAATTGAATCAAGAATGTAATGCAATCACTTTTATGAAGGATTTGCTATTAGAATAGCAGTTAACAGTATAAAGGAGAAAAGTGAAACACGTAGAAAAAACAAGATATACAAAAATAATTCCCCTGTCAGTTAATACTTTTCTGGGTAACCTTTAGCATGAATGACGGCCTTACAACGTCTTCCCATGGAGTGAACCAAGTCTTTTACATCTGCAGCTGTTCTAATGTGAAACCAAGATGGAATGATGGCTTCCATTAACTGGGTTTTATTGCTGGGTCGCTTCTGACTAACACGTTTCTTTAGATTTTCCATTGGGTGAAGATCTGGGCTATTCCCAGGCCGTTCCAGCAGTGGAATAGGATTATCTTATTTATCAATTAACTTATTTATTTATAGCTCACTTTTGTTATTTTTTATAAATGATTCAAGGTACTGTATAAATACCTTATATTTCTTTCTCCTCCTATTTTTCCCAACAACAACCCTGTGAGGTGGATTGGGCTGAGTAACAGGGACTGGCCCAAGATCACCCAGTCAGCTTTCATAACTAAGGCAGGACTAGAACTCCGTGTCCCCTGGTGTTTGGTTCAAAGTCACTCAACCAGCTTTCATGGCTATGGTCGGACTAGAACTCCCAGTCTCCTGGTGATGGGCCTAAAATCACCCAGCTTGAACTCACAGTCTCCTAGTGATTGTTCCAAAGTCATCTGGCCAGTTTTTTTTTTTATTGAAAAGTTTTATAAGAAATACAAACATTTTCTCCCTCCCCCGCCCTTCCCCCCCTCAGCCCTTCCCTCCCCCCTTGCCCTCTCACCCCCCCCTCAGCCTTCCCCCCACCCGCCTCCCTTGACTTCCCAGAACAAGCACAGGGTATAGCATCCACAAACATAAAACTAAAATATGCTAACAAATTGTTGACTTCAAATTCTTTCTAGGTCTTTAACTCCTTATAACTCAAAACCCTATAAACATAAGCTAAAAGTTAAAAATGTTTCAATCATAAGCTATATGAACCTTCTTAGTCTGATACTTGTTTTGAATATAGTCAATCCATCTTCTCCATTCCGTTATGTATCTTTCGTGTGAATGGTCTTTAAGATATGCTGAAAATTTTTGCCATCTCTGCCAAATGCACGACTTTTAGTGTCCAGTTTTTCATACATTAGGTAGGACTAGAACTCCCCGTCTCCTGGTTTCCAGCCTGGAACCGTCCCCAAACTGGCTTAAACATTTTAATTATTTAATTTAATTTAATTTAATTTAATTTAATTTAATTTAATTTAATTTAATTTAATTTAATTTAATTATTTAATTTAATTAATTCAATTTATATGCTGCCCCTCTCCGAAGACTCAGGGCGGCTCACAATACAATTTAAAAAATCATTATAAAAAACATGAAATCTCTTAACCAGGAATCGACCGTATTTCTACAAAACGGTAGATGCGTTTCGCTATATAGAACTCCTGGATGAATGTTGGGATGTTCAGAATCTGGGTTTATTTGGCTTTGCAGGAGAGAGAGTTTATATAGAATCCAAGGGCTCGAAGGGGCCAGCCAGGAGCCGTGGGGGGTTGGACTAGAAGACCTCTAAGGACCCTTCTAACTCTTGTCCTTCTGGAGGACTTTAGCTTCCTTTCATCCCTGCTCCTGTGCTTTGTAGGTGAGCTGGACATTGCGAAAGGCCAATACACGGATCTGAAAGAAGAGTTCCTGACTTTGCAGGCTAGCAACAAGCTTATGGTCCACCAGCTGGAGAAGCTCGAAGCCATGAAATACAAGTAGGTGTTGATGTTTCTGCTACTGGTGCAGCTGTTCCACCTGGAGATGGATGAGAACGAGGTGCCCTGAGATGGGTGGTGAAAGATGGGGTGTGGGTAGATCTTTCTAGTCTAGAGCCATGTGGTTTCCTTCAACGTTCTCCAACTTGGTGGCCTTCAGAAGGAACCACCCATCTCCAGGTTCCTTGGGAATCAGATGGGTTGTCTCAAAGTGACGTCGACTGGAGTCCAAGGCGTTCATCTCCAGTTCCATTCCAGAGGGCAATGTACATGTTACACCTCTTCCCATTTAATCTGCAATTTTAAGAAGCAAATTACGTGGAAAAACTGGTGATGGTAACCACCTTGAGATTCAAGCAGATGGAAAGGGAGAGTCAAATCCTCTCATTTCCCCGTTGGAAAAATCTTGACCTCGGAAGAGACTAGATGACCTCTGAAACCCCTTCCAATGTCTGGATTCTGAGCCCTGATGCCTCTGGTCCCGCTCAGGTCCAGGGTGATGGGCTTGCAATGCTTCAAGATGGAGTCCTGGTTGATCATCCTGGTCTCTTCTTCATATTCTAGAGCAGGAGTCTCCAAACTTAGTCAACTTGGGAATTCTGGGATTTGAAGTCCACAAGTTTTGTGACCAAGTTTGGAAAGCCCTGAATTAGACCATGCTGGCTGAGGGATTCTGGAAGTTGAAGTCGAGAAGTCTTAAAGTGGCCACGTCCACTTAAAGTGGCTACAACAGTCTCCTGCTGTAAACCATGGCGAGTAGGGCTCCAGTAGTGTGACTTGATGGGTGAAATAGCGTCTTCACCCTCCAAGTTGCTTGAGTAACAGGTAACCAAGGTGGAGATGTTCCCTTTTGGTCTCCTGGGTTATTTTCTAACACTGGTCTACCACTTTTGGAAGACTTGATGGAAGTTATGTCCATACAGTCCATCTTAATGTGCTTGGGGATTGGAGGAGAGGTACGGCTGAAGCTGTAGGACTCTCACACTGTGCATCAAGAGAGTTCCTTCTTTGTAGGATCCGAACTGAGGTGATTACCGGGACAGAGGTTTAGTCTTCCAAGCTGTGAGACTCATGCTGGAGCCCATCTTCAGAGAACGTCTCTCACCAGAATCCCAAAGGTCCATTTTTCAAGAGGCAACTGGCCTTCTGTTTTTCTTTGAAGACGTTTCGCTTCTCATCCACGAAGCTTCTTCGGCTCTGACAGGATGGTGGGGAAAGGAAGGATTGATACTCCTTGCAGACAGCTGGTCATTTGCATCCTTTTAGAGAGTCATTGAGGCCACTTGGAGGTTGGAGGGAGGGCACAAATAAACCTCCAAGTCAGGGGTTTGGACCGGTTTGGACCGGTTCGGGCGAATCAATAGGGATTATGGGCATCAGTTCGCTGAACCGGTAGTAATTACCCTTCCTTGGCTCCACCCACGCCCGGCCAGTCGCCGCTCACCTCTTCCGACCACTCGATATTCCACAGAATTCAACGTTAAATGCACCAGAGAGAATGCTAACTTTTCTCCCTCCCTTCAGAACGGAGCTGCTGCAGCCTGTCTCTTTAAGGTAGTCCCCAGGAAGGAGGGGGTGGGGGGAAGCAGCTGGAATGGAAAGGCAGGAAAACGGGGAAGGGGATTTTCCTGCCTGTCACCCCTTCCTCAATCTCAGCACAGACGGAGGGAAGGATGGTAGGCAGGAATATTCCCCTCCTCATTTCCCTGCCATTCGCGACAAGGAGGGGCTGGGAAGGGAGGGGCCGGTGAGGAGCCCCTCGATGTGAGTGATGTCAAGTTGGCCACGCCCGCCCAGTCACATGACCTCCCCCCAACAAGCCACGCCCAAAGAACCGGTAGGGGAAATTGTTTAATTTCACCCCTGCTCCAAGTGGCCTCAGCGACTCTCTAAAAAGGATGCAAATGACCAGCTGTCTGCAAGGAGTATCAATCCTTCCGCTCCCCACTATCCACAGTCAGAGCTGAAGAAGCTCCTTGGATGAGAAGTGAAACGTCTTCAGAGAAAAACCAAGAAAGTCCAGTTGCGTCTTTAAAAAAGCACCTTTGGGACAACTGTGACCTGGACGACGGAGAATCTCCGTAGACACTTTCACCGGAATGGTGAGAGAGACGTTCTCTGAAGATGAGCTCCAGCACGAGTCCCAAAGTGACCGACCCAAATTGAATCCTGCAACATGACCCTGGGACATTGGCTTTCATTCATGAGGTCCATCTTTCTTCATCCTGACCCATTTCCTGCTCCACCAATCCCTTGGACCATTTTTGGGGCACCGGGAAGAGAGATTTACTGGGCTGATGTAATGAGGGCCTGATATTTTATATAGCACCGATCGAGCATTATATGAGCAGTGGCCTCTGTAGATGCCAGGCGACCATTCTCTCTACACCAGCCCAAGCTAAAATGGCAAGGACCAGAGTGGTTAGGGCAGGCATTGAGGGCCGCATCAGGGTTGTGTTTGACCTTTGGGGGCTGGGGTGGGCGTGGCTGAGGTGGATGTGGCCAGCATGACATCATTCCAGTGGTGGGTTGCTCCCGGTTTGGCCCGGTTCGGCCGAGCCGGTAGCGGTGACGCTATTACGTCACCGAACCGGTTCTCTTCCTTCGGGAGCTGGGCCCTCCCGCCCGCCCCCGCGTTATTCTGACCTTATATTTCTTTTTTCTTTTGCCCAGCTGAGAGGTGCGGCAGAACGGATTGCCGCACCTCAGCTGGGCAGATTCGCAAGACGCTTGCGCAAAGCGTGCGACCAAAGAGGCAATCATACGCAAAGTCCGCGCACAAATAGAACTGGTAGTAAAGCCGGTTAGAACTCACCCCTGCGTCACTCGTGTCGGGGGGTGGGGACCCTGTGGTGGCCCGAGCGCTCTGCCAGCGAAAACGGGCTCCTGGGCTCCGTTTTTGGCTGGGACGGCCTCCTGCAACCCTCTGCCAGCGAAAATGCAGCTTGGGTGCACCGGGTGCATTCCTCGTGAGCTCCGTTTTCGCTGGCAGAGGAACCATCGGCTGGTCCTTCTCTGTTTCCAGGGCAGCCCCGTGGGCCAGATCTAAGCCACCCGCAGGCCGGATTTGGCCCGCGGGGCCTTCAACACCCCTGGGTTAGAGCATGCCACAAACTAAGAATGGTTTGTGGATGAATGTCAGCACTTCTGCAGGTATCAAAATCCACCCTCGAGGGAATGGCATAGGTACAGGTACTCCTCGACTTGCAACAGTTCATTTAGTGACGGTCCGAAGTTTCAGTGGCGCTGAAAAAAGCGACGGGCGACTTCTTTTTCGCACTTACGATCGTTGCAACATGTGATCAACATTTGGACGCTTGACTTTTATTTACGACAGTTGCGAGTGTCCCTGGGGTCACGCGATCCCCTTTTCTGACCTTCAGACAAGGGAAGGGGGAAGCCGGATTCGCTTCCCAAGAATGTGACTTACTTCACCATGACTGTGGTTCTCTCAATCACCGGGGCCAGGAAGGGTGTAAAATGGGGCAAAGCTCACGTAACCATTGTCTCGCTTAACAATGGAAATTTGGGGCTCTATTGGGGCTGTAAGGGGAGGACTACCTGTATGTCATTCACGTGGCGGGGCATGGGTTGTGTTGCGGCCTGTCGGCCACCGGCCCCTCCAGCAGCCGACTCAGAGGAGGAGGAGGAGGAGGAGGCGTGGGAATCGGGGTCAGCCTGAGAGCTCTCAGGGCAACCTGACAGCTCCGAGGGGGAAGAGGGAGTGGAGCTGTCAGAGAGAGAGAGAGAGACAGAGGCGGAGCCTGGGCCGTCTGTCAGCCCTCCAATGGAGAGTCAACAGCTCTCAGATCTGGAGGTGGCTGATGAGAAGGAGGAGGAACAGCTGGGTCCAGTGCCTGACGCTTGGATGCACAGAAGGCAGAGGAGAGGAGAGCAGTGGAAATCTATGAGCCGGTCCTCGGGACGGAAGAGCCACCACTGCTAGAGAAGCCCCACCCTAGCTCTGGAGATAAAAGGCAGGGGCCGGAGATGAATAGGTGTGGCAGCCAGCCAGCCAGACTTGTCAGCCTGCGATGAGAGAGAAACTTTTTGCCGGGGCTGCCGGCGCTCCTAATAAAGGCATCTTTTCGAGTTCACTTCTGAGGGTTTGTCGTGTTTGGGGAGCTGGGTCAGAATAGGTTGGGAGAAGAAGGACAACATTCCTTCTGCTCCAGAAGTCCTAAAGGTTGAAGGCAAGTAGCTTTCCGGGGGATTCTGGGAGTTGAAGTCCACAAGTCATAAAGTTGCCCATGGTTGGAGAGCCCTGACTTGAGCCAATCTCCCGCAGCAAGTACCGAAGCAGGTTGGATGACTCTCCGTCTCTGGAGTCCATCTCCCAGTGGCCCACGGATCGCCGCTACTCCCTCATGAAGCAACCCGCCAACCAGAAGGGCAGCTGCGTCTCCTTCTGGTCGGTGGAGATTGTCGGCGTCGCCAGCGACTACAATGAAGAAGAGAGGATGGAGAAGGTGGAAGAGGAGAATGAGCTGGAGTTGCCGCATCAGCCGTCGGAGGAGAAGGTGGAGAAGGTCCAGACGCAGGTACTCCTTCATGTTATAGGGCGTTCATTTGTTTCATGGGTTCTATCGTCAGTCTCTCTATCTGTCTTTCTCTCTCTCTCTCTCTCTCTCCATCTCTCCGTCTCTCTCTCTCTCTCTCTCTCTCTCTCTCTCTCTCTCTCTCTCTCTCTCTCTCTCTCTATATATATATATATATATATATATATATATATACCTTTCATATCTCTCTTTGTCTATGTCTCTTTGTCTATGTCTCTTTTTCTCTCTCTGTCTCTCTCTGACTGATTGTCTATATCTATCAATCTATCGATCTTATCTATCTCTTATATCTATCTATCTATCTATCTATCTATCTATCTATCTATCTATCTATCTATCTATCTATCTATCTATCTATCTATCTCTATCATCCACCTACCTACCTACCTGTCTGTCTATTATCGATCTTATAATTAAATAAATACATTATATTTATTTTATAGTTTATTTATTTCTTTAATTGATTTTGTAGTATTTAGTTATTTTATAGTGTACCGTAGTTATTTTTTATTGTGTTATCTACTGTATTTATTTTATTTTATAGTGTATTTATCTATTTATGTATTTAATTGATTTTATGATGTATTTATTGATTTCGTAGTGTATTTATTGATTCATTTTATAGTGTATTATCTCTCTCTCAGCATATTTATTTATTGATTTTATAGTGCATTTATCTGATTTATAGTGTATTTATTTATGATTTATTTTATAATGTATTCATTTATTTATTTTATAGTATATTACCTATCATTTATTTTATAGCGTACTTATTTATTTAATTGATTTTATAATGTATTTAGTTATAGTGTATTTATTTACTCTGTTTCCCCCAAAATAAGACATCCCCTGATAATAAGCCCAATTGGGCTTCTGAGCGCATGGCAATAAGGCCAAACGCTTATTTCAGGGTTCAAAAAACTATAAGACAGGGTCTCATTTTCGGTAGTGACTTTATAGTGTATTTAGTGATTCATTTTATAGTGTATTGATTTAGTTATTCTATAGTGTATTGATTTTATAGTGTATTACCTGTCATTTATTTATTTTACAGCATACTATTTATTTAATTGATTTGATAGTGTATTTATTTATGTAGTTATTTTATAGTGCATTTACTTTGTAGTGTAGTTGTTTATTACTTTTTCAGAGTGTTTATTTATTTAATTGATTTATATGAGCATGCAAAGTCGGTAGCTGACAGAGCTTTAAAACCACAATGAAAACCGATAAGACAAAAAAATAATAATAGTAGAGACCAGAACACCTCAAACACTAAAGGTCAACCCACAATCAATTATCAGTCCGACAATTACAGACAGTCCTTGACTTACGACGGTTCATTTAGTGACCTTCAAAGTTAGAACGGCACTGAAAAAAGTGACTTATGACCGTTTTTGACACGACCGTTGTCGCAGCATCCCCCAGGGTCGCGTGATCAAAAATTCAGACGCTTGGCAACTGACTCATATTTATGACGGTTGCAATGTCCTGAGGTCAGGTGATTCCCCTTTTGCGACGTTCTGATGAGCGAGGCCCATGGGGGGAAGCCAGATTCACTTAACAACCGGGTTACTGACTTAAAATGTTGCAGTGATTCACTTAAAAACCACGGCAAGGAAGGTCACAAAATGGGGCGAAGCTCAGTTCCCAACGGTCTCGCTTAGCAACGGAAACGTTGGGCTCGATTGTGGTTGTAAGCCGAGGACTACCTATATAAGCAGGCTCATCCAGTACTCCGGTCCAAGGCCTTACGGAAGGTCAAAAAAGAGAGAGAGAGAGAGAGAGAGAGGCCAGCTGAATCTCAAGGGTCCAAAGAGCAGGTGAGGTGACCGAGAAGACATGTCTCCTGGAACCCACCAGCTCATATGGCTTCCAAGTAGGAGCTTGGAGGTTGTCCACCTTATCAGTTCTTGTGGGTGTTCTAACCCAGCTCCACAAACACGGCAGACCCTCTGAAATTAACCGAGATTCCTTTATTAGGAGCGCCAGCAGCCCTGGCAAAAAGTTTCTCTGTCCAGCAGGGAGATGAATAGTTGACCGCCACACCTATTCATCTCCGTCCCTGCCTTTTCTCCCCAGAGCTAGGGTGGAGCTGCGCTAGTAGCGGTACCTCTTCCATCCCAAGAACCGGCCCATAGATTTCCAGGGCTCTCCTCTCCTCTGCCTTATGTGCATCTGTGCATCAGGCACTGGACCCAGCTCTTCCTCCTCTTCCTCATCAGCCACCTCCAGACCTGGGGGCTGTTGACTCTCCATTTGAGGGCTGACAGACGGCCCAGGCTCCGCCTCTCTCTCTCTTTCTCTGACAGCTCCACTCCCTCTTCCTCCTCGGAGCTCAAAGGTTGCCTTGATGCTGACTTTGACTCCCACATCTCCTCCTCCTCTGATTTTGCTGCTGGAGGGGCTGGAGGCTGACAGGTCACAACAATGGGTGGTCCACAAGTGACCATTGAAACATTTGGGTGGGTGGAAAACTCTTGCAATAGATCAGTTGCCAAGGTAGGAGACCCTTGAGAGGAAGAGTGAACATCAAATATGAGGGTTTGAAGGAAGGACGGGATGTTCAAGATCTTTAGGAGAATTGGAAAGTTCTCCTGGTCAGTTGTCTAGAACCTAGAGGAAAGTTACCGATGGAGAGGTGAGGTGACTGGAAAGCCACCTCAGAAGAGCTGGTGGTGGAGCCAGGTGACGCTTCTTCTCTCACCCTCATCTTGCCCTACCAGGGCAATATGTCCCAGTGCATTCTGGCTGAAATGGAGAACGAGGACCAGGCTGGCTTCCAAGACATAGATTTTAAGAGAAAATCGAGAAGGAGGAGGGACTCCGATGCCCGTAAGGTAGGAAGAGAGGGCAAGAGGGAGGGAAGGGCAGGCCAGCTTAATGGTGGAGAAGGATCAGCTCAACCCCATCCTAGATGTTTCTTGGGCTCATCTGAAGACCTCGGCGGTGTCTTCTGGTCGGAGGACATCATAATGGCCAACTTTGTAGAGCGGTTATGAGATGAGAGAAAGAAGAACCATCCAGCGTACTACAAAAGAATTGAGTGTCCCCATGGACACTCAACATTGTTGCTAAAAATCACCCAAGGCAGGGGTGAAATCCTATCGGTTTAGACCGGTTCGGGCGAACCGCTAGGGATTATTGGCATCAGTTCGCCGAACCGGTAGTAATCACCCCTCGTTGGCCCCACCCACGCCCGGCTGGTCACCGCTCACCTCTTCCGGCCGCTGGATATTCCACAGAATTCAATGTTCAATGCAGCAGAGAGAATGCTAACTTTTCTCCTTCTATTCAGCTGCTGCAGCCTGACCCTTTAAGGTAGTCCCCAGGAGGGAGGGGGCCAGGGGGGAGCAGCTGGAATGGATCCGTTTTTTGTGAAAGGCAGGAAAATGGGGAAGGGGATTCTCCTGCCTGTCATCCATTCCTCAATCTCAGCACAGACGGAGGGAAGGATGGTAGGCAGGAATATTCCCCTCCCCCTTTTCCTGCCATTTGCGACAAGGAGTGGCTGGGAGGGGAGGGGCTGGTGAGGAGCCCCTCGATGTGAGTGATGTCGAGTTGGCCACGCCCACCCAGTCACATGACCTCCCCCCAACAAGCCACGCCCACAGAACCGGTAGGGGAAATTATTTAATTTCACCCCTGCTCCAAGGTCCTTGATTCTAGGAGAATTCTGGGTGGGGCATTCAAGAACTTTTAAGAGGACCGGAACGTTCTCCTGGGTTGTCTAGAACTTGGAGGAAAGAGGGAGAGAGGTCCAAACCTGAATCGAGGAGGAATTTCCTTGACTTGGAGAGCTATTGGCTAAAGCTGTGGATGCTCCATCACTGGGTGTGGTCTTCAAGAAAAGAGTGGATAGTCATTTGTCCAGAATGGTCATTTGTCCAAGGGTTAATTAGAAGACATCCAAGGTTTCTTTTAACCTTATGACTGTATGAGAAGGGATGGGGCACTCAAGAAATTTAGGAGGGCCAGGAAGTTCTCCTGGATCATTGTCTAGGACAGGGGTCAGCAACCGGTGGCTCTGGAGCCGCATGTGGCTCTTTCATCCCTCTGCTGCGGCTCCCTGTTTCTGGTTGGCTCCACAGTTGATAGGGCTTTCGGTTAGGGCAGGTAGAGGAAAAAGGATGCCGTGCTAGGAGGAGACTCTATGGCAGTGATGGCTAACCTTTTTCCCATCGTGTGCCAGGATGGAGAGGGGGGGGGCAAGGGGTCGCGGGTGCCCACACCCATAATTCTATACGCACCACCCCGCGCATGCGTGCACGACCCCCCTCTCCCCCCGCTCCTGGCATGCAGTGGCCCGGTAGGACAGTTTTTCTTTCTCACCTGGCTCCAGGGCCTCTCTAGGAGTCTGGGGAGAGCGAAAACAGCCTTCCCCAACCCCCTCAGAGGTCCTCCGGAGGCCAAAAACTGCCCATTTAACAACTTCCGTTGGGACCAGAACGCCCATTTTTTGCAGTCCTCAGCCTCCAGGGCCTCTCTAGGAGTCTGGAGAGGGTAAAAAACGTCCTTCCCCACCCCTCCGGAGGTCCTCTGGAGGCCGAAAATGGCCCGTTTGACAACTTCCGATGCCGGAAGGAGCTAAGCTTGTGTGCCCACTGACGTGGCTATGGGTGCCATCTGTGGCACGCGTGCCATAGGTTCGCCATCACAGCTCTATGGTGAGGGAACCGACTTCCAGTCGGCAGAGGAAAAAGGACGCTGCACCAAGAGGAGACTCTATGATGGGGGAAACCGGACTTCCTGTCTGTTCCAGAATTGAACGGGGGCTTCCAGTTAGGACCTTTGTGGCTCTTTGAGCGTTTAAGGTTGCCGACCCTCTGGTCTAGGCCTTCGAGGGCAGAGAGGAGGCAAAGGTACAGGTGGGGAGGATGGGATGATAGAGAAGCCACCTCAGGAGAGATGGTGATGGAGCTATGAGATGCTTCCTCTCCCATCCTCTTCTTGCCTGCCAGGGCATTATTGTGACCCAGTGGAACCTGCTAGAAACGGAGAAAGAAGACCAGTCTTCCTACCCAGAGCCGCTCAGTAAGAGAAGATCGAGGAGGAGAGAATCCCTGAAAGAAGGGAGAGAAGATGACTTTAAGAGTTGGAGGGAGAAGGCAAGGAATGCAGAGTTTCTTCTTGACGCAGAACTCAACGAAAGTTCAGGGAGGGAAGGGCAGGTAAGCAGGTAATGGTGGAGAAAGATCAGTTCAGGCCCATCCTGGGTGGTTCCTTGGACACACCTGAGGGCCTCGGTCCTGCGTCTTGATCAGCGGACATCTTGATGGCCTACCTTGCAGATCATAGAAGGAGAACCATCCTGTGCAGTAGCAAAAGAGCTGAGTGTGCAGATGGAGTGACACCATCCTTGCTAAGGTCCTTGTGGGCCAATCAAGTTGAAGGTTTTCTAAGCCCAGACGATGGACATCAAGTAATTGATGTTCATCTTCAAGGAGTGTCCCAAACCAGCTCTGGTTCTTGCAGACTCAGAAATCCTGTGAGTTGAAGTCCACAAGTCATAAAGGGGCCATCATTCCTCACCTCTATTCTAGAAAGTGATTAAAGGAAGGAACTCAGTAGGTTTAGCTAAAAGAAGCTGAAGGAGAGACATGATAACATTTTCTGATTCCTGAGGAGATCCTACAGGGAACAAGGAGACCATTTGTTCTCCAGAGCACCTGAGGGTTAAGATGAGAACCCATGGCTCCACCAGTATAGGGAGAGGCCCAAACTTGAATTGAGGAGGAATTTCCTGACTTGGATAGTTATTAAGTGAAGCTATGGGTACGCCATCACTGGTGGTCTTTAAGATAGGACTGGATAACCATTTGTCCAGAATGGTAGGAGGGTTTCTGCCTTGGGCAGGGGGTGGGGGTTGACTAGAAGACATCCAAAGTCCCCCTCAACGCTATGATTCTATGAGCAGGGATGGGACCTTCAAGAACTTTGGAGGACCTGGATGTTCTCCTGGGTTGTCTAGAACTTGGATGAAAGAGGGAAAAGGCCCAAACTTGAATTGAGGAGGAATTCCCTGAGTTGAAGAGCTATTAAGTGGAGCTGTGGGTGCTCCATGATTGGTGGTCTTCCAACAAACAAAAAAAAGAGCTGGACAATCATTTGTCCAGAATGGTAGGAGGTCCCTTTCAACCTTACGATTCTGTGTGAAGAGATGGGACAGTCAAGAACTTTGGGAGGACCTGGAAGTTCTCCTGGGTTGTCTAGAACAGGGGTTTCCAACCTTGGCAACTTTTCAGACTTGTGGAAGTCCACAAGTCTTAAAAGTTCCCAAGGTTGGAGACCCCTGGTCTAGAATATGGAGGAAAGAGGGCAGACAAAAGATACAGGTGGGGAGGATGGGATGACAGAAAAGCCACCCCAGGAGAGATGGTGATGGAGCTTCCTCTCCCACCTTCTTCTTGCTTGCCTGGGCTTGAAGGCCCAGTTTAGTGTGCCAGAAATGGAGAGAGAAGATCAGTCTTCCAGTCAAGATCCAGGCAATGAGAGAAGACCGAAGAAGGAGAGGAGCTGGAAGAAAGAGATTTCCTTTGATCAAGAACCTGACGAAAGTCCAGGGAGGGAAGGGCAGGTAAGCTTAATGGTGACAAGAGCCTCATCTAGATGGTTTCTTGAAGCTCATCTGAGGACCTCAGGATCTGGAGATACCCAAATGGCCCACAAGCAGAACGGTCATAAGGTCTGAGAAAGACAACTGGCCAGTTAGTTTCTAGCCCGTATGATGGACCTCAAGTATCTCTTCAAGTAATTGAGGTTAGTCTTCAAGGAAGGCCCCAATCAAACCATGGTTCTTGCCATTGGCTTGGTGGTTTGAGATGTTTGAACGGGAAGCCCAGATGATGGACATAATTAGAACCCTCCAAAGAGAAGGCCTAGCCAGTTTTTCGTGGGTCGAAAGAAAATAAGACCCGGCCTTCTTTTTGGAGAAACACGGTACAAACCAACTATCCTGAGGCTCATCCATGGCAGTTATAATTCTGAGAACCGGGCAGGAGAACTCTGCCACAATGCCCTGATGCGCCATCTTGTGGGGACGACCTCCAGGTATCCACGATCCCGTCTCCTAATGCAAGTAGGGGTTATAATTGGGGCACCAGCCCAGGGGTGGGTTCTATTTACCTTTACTACCGGTTCGCAACGGGAGCGCGCGTGAACGGCATGTGCAAATCACCCGTGGTGATGTTATGGCGGGTGGGTGGATGGATACTCCTGCCGGTTTTACTACCGGTTCTATAGAACCCGAACTGGGGGCAACCCACCACTGCATCAGCCCCTTTCCTCCCCTTTGGTGGTGTCCCTCACCTATCACAGTGGGTCTAGAACAGGGGTGACAAACTCAAGGCCCAGGAGCCGGATTCGGCCTACAGGGTGCCACCCTAGAAACAGCGAAGGAGCGACCCACAGTGCCTCTGCCAGCGAAAACGGAGCTCGGGAGGGCCGCCGGCGGCCCTCCCGAGCTCCGTTTTCGCTGGCAGAGGGTTGCAGGAGGACGTCGCAGCCAAAAACAGAGCTCTGGAGCGGAGAGCTTGGGCCACCACAGGCGCCCCTGACATGAGTGACATTGAGCTGGCCACGCCCACCCTGGCCCACCAAAGTCAAACACAACCCTGATGCGGCCCTCAATGCAATCAAGTTTGACGCCCCTGGCCTCGAAGGATGGCCGCATCACAACCCAGCTCCTTTTAACCCAACGAAAGCAATAATCGAGTTGTTTTAGATAATCATTCACACAGACAATTTGCTAGGGTTTCATCCCGGGCTTGTTTCTCTCTCCAACTGGTCTCTTCAAGCCTGTAGACTTCACGACTTGCAAAGCACCTCCAGCTTGGATTGGGGATTCATCGTTGGGTGCCATCAGCTTTCTGGTGGCCCCTCATCTGAAGGTCACAGATGATCTCCACCCTCAGTTGCATGGCTAAATAGCATGGGGTAGAGCAGGGAGTTCGGTGGGATTTCACAGGAGGACAACCAAAGACCTAGCCACTGATCCTGGCCACTGAGCACTGGGTGGAAACTAATCAAGGAGAGGACCAACCTAGAACTAAGAAGAAACTTCCTGACAGAGTAGAGTAGAGTAGAGTAGAGTAGAGTAGAGTAGAGTAGAGTAGAGTAGAGTAGAGTACAATACAATACAATACAATACAATACAATACAATACAATACAATACAATACAATACAATACAATACAATAAAATACAATATGAAACAATAGAATAGAACAGTGATGGCTAACCTTTTTGCCATCGCGTGTCAGGAGAGGCAGATTCGTGTGCATGTGCCCACACCCATAATTCTATGAGCCCCGCCCTGCGCATGCACACGCAACCCACCCTCCCTCCCTCGCTCCTGGCACGTGATGGCCCAGAAGGCCCATTTTTCTTTCTCACCTGGCTCCAGTTCCTCTCTATGCATCTGGGGAGGGCGAAAACAGCCTTCCCCACCCCTTCGGAGGCCCTCCGGAGGCCAGAAACAGCCCATTTCCCAACTCCCGGTGGGACCGAAAGTGACGTCCCCAGCCTCCAGAGCCTCTCTAGGAATCTGATATGTTCGCCATCACGGGAATAGAATCTTTGTCACCTTAAATGTACACTAATCAGCAGATATTAAAATGAAATTTCATTGCAATCAGCTCTCAAAAGATAACAGTTATACATATATACCCACATACACATACAGAGAGAAACATCACAGTCTAGATTGGATGTATACATATACATGGCTAAAAAAAGAGAGAATCCTGCGAGTTTACAAGATGGATCACATAAGGAACAAAGCGGTCCCAGAATCTATTCATCCGAAACCTCCTCCCAGAGAGGAGCAACAGAAACAGACCGTAAAGTGGGTGTGTGGGGTCTCCAACAATGCTTTGAGCTCTAAACACATAGCGCTTATAAGCAACACCCTGAATAACAGGAAGCGAACTTCCTATAATCTTCTCCGCTGTCCTCATCACTCTCCGTAGGGACTTTCTGTCTGAGGTGCTGCCACCAAACCAAACAGGGATGCAGTTTGTTAAACCTTTGTGGGAGAACAATCAGCCAGTGGAATGGCTTGCTTTCAGAAGTTGTAGGTGCTCCATCATTGGAGATTTTAAAGAAGAGATTGGACAGCCATTTGTCTGAAGTGGTGTAGGGTTTTCCTGTCTAAGCAGGGGGTTGGACTAGAAGACCTCCAAGGTCCCTTCCAACTCTGTTATTCTATGTTCTATCCATGATGCAATGCGTGCACACACCCCGCCCCCTTTGCATGTGCGCTATCCCCCCACCTGTGCCTACCTCCCCACGCACATGCATGCATGACTGCCCCATGCTTCCCTGCCCCACCAGGCATGCACCCTGCACCCAAACTGGAAGACAAAATGTGGAGTAGGGGTTCTGCACGAGCCCCCCAAATGCAATGCAAGTGGCCCCCCCATGCATGCCCCCCGCCCACACATATGCGCATGCATCCCTGCATGCACCCCGCCCCCGTGCATGTGCAGTAGAGACCTGAAGACCAGCTGGTCGGTGAAAGGCCTGCATGCATGCACGGTAGAGCTGGGCTGCGGCGACGGCTGACGTGCCCGCAGAGGGCTCTGCGTGCCACCCGTGGCACGCGTGCCATAGGTTCACCATCATGGGTACAGGGTCTCCTGCTTGAGCAGGGGACCTCCAAGGTCCTTTCCACCTCTAGGATCCTATGTTCTACTTAGGAGAGTTAAGGAGAAATTCCCTAACAGTGAGGATAACGAACAAGTGGAACCGCTTCCCTGCAGAAGTTGTAGGCGCTCCATCACTGGAGTTTTTCAAGAACAGATGAAAGAGCTATTCATCTGAAATGGTAGAGGCCCTCCAGCCCCAGAGACGGCAGCCAAATGGCACACCTAACCCCTTTGTAGAACCAGCGTGGTGCCCGTGCCATACACATCCGTGTCAGCCGGTCGCCTGCGGAGGGCTCTCGGCGGGACCCTCCGTGATGGTTCTCCTCCTTCTCGGTTTTTGGCAGCACGACCGCGCGCAGCACGACCTGCGGGAACTGGAGGAAAGGTACCAACACAGCCAGTCCGAGTGTGAGCAGCTTCAGGAGGAACTCCACCTGTGCAGGGAGGAGATTGAAAGGCTGAACGGCAACATCCCGGCAGGAGGACGGGTAAGGCCATTGGCACCCACCCACCCACCCCGGCTATCTCTGGGAGCGAGGGGGGGGTCTTCTCATCAAGGTTGCGTTCAGAGGCCTGCATTAAATAGAGGTCCTCTGCGTTGGCCGTTCCAAAGAGCCACGGGGGCAGATCCAGAGATAATCGCGTTGTGTTTTTGGTGGCGTTCTGAGCTTGATTGTTTTCTTTAAGACGTTTCGTTGGCCAAACTAGGTAACATATTCAGGGCTAGAATGGAAGGGGGTTTGTGGAGAGGAGGAGGAGGAGGTGGAGGAGGAGGAGGAGGAGGAGGAGGAGGAGATGGTCCTTGGTGAGCTTGGTGGTTTAGCTGTAGACGTTCCATGACCAAAACTAGGTAACGTCATCACTGCTAGTCAACTGAACGATGTAATGAACCGAGAAAACCACCAAGGTCAAGGACACCCCTGAGTTACAAATATCCTTCTTTATTGGCAGCATTACATTCCTCTGGTTTCTTGGTGGAATCCACCATGATTTATTTGAAATCCCGATCTCCTGGGACACGGAGATGAAAACCGTGGAGGAGAAGGCAACCAACATTGGTGGGAGTAAAGACACGGACCTTTTAGTAAAGTAACTTGGCCGTTGTGTCTGTGTGGGGTTGTGCTGTGTTATGATGAGACCGTGTGTGGGCCACCAGAAAGTGTCTCTGGAGATTCTCCATCATTCAGGTCATGGTTATTGTCAGACTTGGATGCTATCTCAAAACAAATGAATTTCCAAACTGCCAATCTTTAAGGAAATCTTTTCTTTAATTGAGCACAGCCACCAGATCATGACTCGATGCGGACAAGACTGACCTTTTGCCCCCCAATCCCTCCCTTTCCGATCCCCAAATCTCTGCTTCTCATTGGCTATCTTCCAAGTCATTCTTCAGACTCCTTGTCTCGTCATTTCCCAGGAATGTCTCCCCCCTTCATTTCCACGACAACCCGACTTCAAAGGGATTTAGCAGGCAAAAGTTCAGAGCTTATCTCTCTCTCTCCTCTGCTCTCTATGCCAGCGTTGAATCGCTGACAGTTATCCCAAAGGTGCTTCCCCACCCCCCACCCCCAAAATGGTAACCGGACTTTCTTGGGTTTTTTCCTTTGAAAACATTCCACTTCTCATCCAAGAAGCTTCTTCAGAACTTCTGATCCAAGAACTGAAGAAGCTTCTTGAATGAGAAGCGAAATGTTTCCAAAGGAAAAAAAAAGTCAAGTTACCTTTTGGAAAAAAAGCACCTTTGGGACAACCATCAGTGATGGCGAACCTTTTCAGCACCAAGTGCCCAAACTGGAACACGCGTGCATGCACGTGTATGAGCGTGTGCCGGCCAGCTGGTCTTTGGGTTTCCGGCACACGCATGTGTGCTATCCAGCTAGTCTTTGCGCATGCTGGAGCACAGGAAACCCAGATGGCTGGTGCGCACATGCCTGTTTTTTGGCTGGTTTTGTTGTGGTCCGCCAGCAACCTGCAGAGCTGGCAGCAGAGTCAGACAGTGAGGAGGCTGGGGAGGAACATGGGCCAGTCCTGGAGTCTGGGAAAGGCTCGGACGAGGGCTCTGCGTCGGAGGCAGAGTTGAGGCCAGGGCCATCTGAGAGTTATGTGCGGACTCCGAGCCTCCAGAGTCGGACATCAGAGAGGCAGAGGAACAGGAGGAGCCTGTTCCTAGTGCGTCCATGTGCAGAGCTGCCAGAAGGCAAGAACAGTTAAAACAAAAGGGACGACTCAGGAGTAAGGCCTGGAGATGATTGGCCCCTCCCATAAGGCTTAAAAGAGGAGCAAAGGCATGTGGGCCCTTTGCAGGAAAGCAACGTTGTTAATTCTGTTCCCAGTCGGCATCTCTGTTTGATTCTGGACTTCATGGGGCTTTGCCAAGTAGGTCTTTGGCAGCGTGTCAAGGGAGATAAAGGGTGAATATCCCGAAGGACTTCTCCCATAGGACTTTTTGCAAAAAAGTCATTAAAACTCGTGTGTTTTAATGACTCAGGAAGCCTAGGCCACAACAGGTTTGGCCATTTTTTGAGCCGTTTTTTCAGGTCATTTTTGGCCTGTTTTTGGCCGTTTTCCGGCACTTTGACACCCACGAAAACCTTGGGTGCCAAAAGCCAGAAGAGCAGCTGCCAACGGCATGTGTGCCCACAGAGAGGGTTCTGCTTGCCACCTTTGGCACGCGTGCCATAGGTTCGCCATCACGGACCTAGATAATTGAGAATTCCCGTAGACACTTTCTGGTGGCCCACACATGGTCTCATCTGGAGCACAGCACAACTACTTGTCCACTTGTCTTTTGGGAAATAAGAAGCGCCTTTGGCCACCAGAAAGTTCTCCTTGTCGAGTGGTCAAGGAGTAGATGGTCAACAGATAGGGATTCTCTATTTGGTTGCCGATGTTGTGCATGTTGCGTCGAAAGTTCTCACCACCACAATTCAAGAAGGAGGCTGAGGAACGGGAAGGAGGACAGAGGAGGAGAACTTAGATGGTGAAGGGCTCAGAGATGAAATCCCAGAAAGATGGGTTGAAGGAACTGGACTTGTTTAGCCTAAGGAACAGAAGGTTAAACATCTTCCAGTCCTTGAAGGATTGTCCCAAGGAACGGGGTGGGGAGAGCTTCCCCAGAACACCTGAAGGTCTGAGAAGACCCAACTGGTGGAAGATGGATCTCTCCTTATTAAGCGTCCATCTTTTTTTAAAATTTTGGTTCTTCTCTTGGGTGATCTGGAGGGTAGCTCCACACCCTCTTCCATGGGGCAGCCTTCCAAAATCAAAAGGAATGTCTTGAATTGAGAGATTGTGGAACCATTCTGGATGAGGGCCCATATCTTAAGTTCTCCCTGGGGCTACCAGAACCTCACCATCACTACCGAAACTCTTCTGGAGGCATTTCATCCAGAGGTGGGATTCAGCCGGTTCGGACCGCTTTGGGGGAACCGGTAGGTCCGATGATCAGCTGGGCCCGTCCGCTGGGCCCAGCGCTATACCAACCTATATTTTCTTCGTTTGAAGCCCAGCTGATAGGCTCGGCCGAGCGGATTGCTGCGCCTCAGCTGTTTTACATGCGTGTTTGGCGTGCGTGCGTGCGCTCAGCGAACCGGCTGTTACACTGGTTGAATCCCACCACTGATCTCATCCCATGTCCTAGCCAACTTTCCCGAGAGACCTTTGCAAACTCGGTTATCCAGTGTGATTCCCCTGACCCCATTCTCTGCTGAGCCCTGCAGCACTTAAGCAGGTTCGAAACCCACCAAGTTCGGCCCAGGTTGTAAATCCTCTAATCTCTCTCTTTTTCTCTCCTCCTCCTCCTCCTCCTCCTCCTCCTCCTCCTCCTCCTCCTCCTCCTCCTCCTCCTCCTCCTCCTCCTCCTCCTCCTCCTCCCCGGCTCATCTGGCTTCTGTCTGAATGGCATTTCACGCTTCCCTCCCCCCACCACACTCTCCACCAGGTCTCCCCCACCCCGGGCTCTCCCACGATCTCCCTCCCTCTCATAGGACTGATTGTCATAGTGGCCCTGCTCTGGTGCTGGTGGGCTGAGACCTCCTAAAACCCAACCAGGTATTCGAATTCGGCATTTTTTCCATCCGGCTGTGCTGTTTCCTGCCTGTTCCTCTCCGTAGAGACACGGAAGGGGACAATTCGCCGCCGCCAACTCGCTGCGGGACAATTCAGCAATTCAATTATTTATGACAATTAAAAAATACTTTTTTATATATATATATATATATATATATATATATATATATATATATATATATATATATATATATATATATATATATATATATATATATATATATATATATATATATATATATATATATATATATATATATATATATATATATATATATTTTTACTCATTTTCCTTTAACATAGATAGGTGCTTAGTAAAAACAGTGTCACTGTCTGGGTCAATTTAATTATACATAATAATAGTAATAATATTATTATTATCCAATTTCTAATTTCTAGCCCTATTATCTAACCGTTGATAAAACAAATCCCATGTTAAAAAATATTCTGTGTCTTCTTTATCCTTTGTCTTTAATGTTAACCAACCTATTTACCCACAGTCTAATATTTTTTAAATTATATTTTCACCTGTAGGAATACTTTTAATCGTTGTCATTCCCATTTCATTTTGTCCCTCCTTTTCTTAAATGATTCTATGCCACCATTTCTTTGATATTAGTGTAATTCTTGTCCCATGGCGAGTTGACCATGGCCAGTTGGCTGTGGCAGGTTGGCCGCAGCGAGTTGACCATGTTAAATTGGCCACAGCGAGTTGGCCATGTTGAGTTGACTGCAGTGAGTTGGCCATGTTGAGTTGGTCACAGTGTGTTGGCCATGTTGAGTGACTGCAGTGAGTTGGCCAAGTTGAGTTGACTGCAGCGAGTTGGCCATGTTGAGTTGGCCATGTTGAGTTGGCCATGTTGAGTTGGCCATGTTGAGTTGGCCATGTTGAGTTGGCCATGTTGAATTGGCCATGTTGAGTTGGCTGCGGCGAGTTGTCCTAGACCCGTAGAGACATCCCAATCCCCCCCCCCACATTGATCCACACACACCCTCCTTTCCTGCCCCTTCCTCTTCTTCCCCTCCTTCCTCTTTTGAAACGTCTGCATGTCCCCTCCGGCTGAGACGGGGCTGAGCGCGTGTCCTGAAGGAATTTATTGGTGGTTGGGAGAGGCTCTGAGGAGCATCCTGGTGGACCTCTGGAGCAGTGGGATATGGGAACTAGAGAAGACCCCTCCCCTTGGGGAGTAGAGACACCCCCTCCCCGAGGAACTGACCCTGGGAAATAGATCTTCTGCAAGTGTCCTAGCCCATCATTTTGTGGCAATTACCTTAAGGAGCCACTTGGTGACATAGTATTGCAACCTGACTCTGCCCACTGCCAGCAGTTCGATCCTGTACCAGCTCAGGGTCGACTCAGCTTTTCATCCTTCCGACGTTGGTAAAACGAGGAGAAGGAAGGAAGGAAGGAAGGAAGGAAGGAAGGAAGGAAGGAAGGAAGGAAGGAAGGAAGGAAGGACGGACCTGGTGGTGCAGTGGTTAGAATGTAGTACTGCAGGCTAACTCTGCCCACTGCCAGGAGTTCGATCCTGACCAGTTCAGGATTGACTCTGCCTTCCATCTTTCCGAGGTGGGTAAAATGAGGACCCAGATGGTTGGGGGCAAGAGGCTGACTCTGTAAACCACTTAGAGGGGTCTGGAAATCACGTGAAGCAGTATGTAAGTCTAAGTGTTAGTGGTAGGAAGGATGGATGGATGGATGGATGGATGGATGGATGGAAGGAAGGAAGGAAGGAAGGAAGGAAGGAAGTGGTTAGAAGGCAGTACTGCAGGCTAACTCAGTGCCAGAAGTTCAATCCTGACCGGCTCAATGTTGGCTCAGCCTTCCGTTAAGTTAGGAATGAGGTTCTTAAGTGCATCCGGCTTCCCCATTGACTTTGCTCATCGCAAAAGGGGATCACGTGTCCGTCGTAAATAGGAGACAGTTGCCAAGCATCTGAATTTTGATCAGGTGACTGGGGGGGGGGGAAGGCTGCAACGGTCGTAAGTGTGAAAAACGGTCATAAATCACTTTTTTCAGTGCTGTTGTAACTTCGAATTGTCACTAAATGAATGGTTGTAAGTTGAGGACTACATTTCCTTGCAAAACAACAGAATTTAAAAATAATACAGCCAATAAAAGAAGTGGAAAATAATAAAGGGGATAAATAATAATACTCCAGCCGCATCCTGTGGGTTAATTATGAGACTGCTCACAGCAGTACAGGTAGTCCTCGACTTACGACCACAAGTGGGGCCAGAATTTTGGTCACTAAGCAAGACGGTGGTTAAGTGAGTCACACCTGATAGTACAACCTTTTGGCCGCAGTTGCTAATATGAATCACGCGGTCCTTAAGCGAACCTGGCCTCCTGCGTCGATTTTGCTTGCCGGAGGAAAGGTCGTAAAACAGGGCAGAACTCACTTAATAAATTTTAGTGACATAAATGTTGGGGCTCAATTGTGGTCATAAGTCGAGGACCGCCTGTAAAATAATAAAAAAACCACGAAGGTGCTGAATTAGTGGGACATACAACCTGTACTCGTACTTACGACGCCGCAGGGTCCCACGGTCACTCTTTGTGACTTCCTTTTCCAGCATCTACAAACAAGGTTAATGGGGAGGCTGGCAGCCGATCGTGAACGATGGCCACCCGATGTCCTCACTTAAAGACGACCTGGGATTCGCTTCACGGCCGCAAGCGGAACTGCCATCTGTAAGCAGTGCACGCGTGGGACAGCCGTGTGGCTTGGCAACAGAAATTCCGATTTGCCATCGTTAAGCGAGGACCACCTAACCCACTTTCACGATGGAGGGGGAGAAACCCGTTAAATATATAAATGGTTTTCAAACCCTGAATTTCGGCATTTTGTGTTTGCAAAATTCCCATTATTTCAGCCTTTTAGTACCTCTTGGCGCTCCTTCGGGGAAACTGACAACTCTCGAAATGTTTGTTTAAGTTTTGTGTTTGCAACTCTGCGGGGAAAGTTGCGATAGATGGTATGCGCCCCCCCCCATTGGCCCACGGGCGAATTTCCTACTTTGGGCTTGGAATTTGGGGAGGAAGAGGAGGAGGAGGAGGAGGAGAAGAGGAAGGTTCAAAGGCATCGAAGGCAGACAGGGTCGGATTCCCGGCCCAGGGAGAGAAACCGAGGCTGAGCAGCGGGGGTGGGGGGGTGTTTGCCCCCCCCACTCTTCCCCCCCCCCGGAGAAAACACCTCTCTGGTTTTCAGCAAAACAATTTGTCAGAAACGGTATAGCGCAGTGATGGCTAACCTTTTTGCCATTGCGTGCCAAAAGCGGGGGTCGCGTGGGTGGGGTCGCGCATGCATGTGCCCACCCATAATTCAATGCGCCCCACCATCCCCGCACATGCGCACGCAACCCCAATGCGTTCCCCCCGCTTTTGGCACGCGATGGCACAGTGGGCCCAGTAGGCTCATTTTTCGCCCTCCCCAGGCTCCAGGGGCTCCGGAAGTTGGCAAACCGGCCATTTCCAGCCTCCAGAGGGCCTCGGGGGGGGGAGGCTGTTTTCGCCCTCCCCAGGCTCCTAGAAAGCTTCTGGAGCCTGGGGAAAGTGAAAAACAGGCCTTATCCCACCCCCTAGAGGCCCTCCGGAGGCCAGAAACAGCCTAATTCCCGATTTCCGATGGGCCCAGAAGGCCTGAAAAATCAGCTGACTGGCGCGCGCATGCACACTGCGGCTGAACTAGCGCAACGCTTGTGTGCCCACCGATATGGCTCCACGTGCCACCTGTGGCAGGCGTGCCATAGGTTCGTCATCACGGGTATAGGGGTCTCCTGCTTGAATGGGGGGTTGGACTAGATGACCTATAAGGTCCCTTCCAACTCTGTTAATCTGTTAATCTGTTAAATTTTGATTGATGGGGGGGTGGGGGGATTCCGAAGACCTGAAGGCACGTCCCCCCCAGAATAGACTGAACACTTCCGAAGACAGGCTGAAGATCCAGAAGGCATTTGACAGAGTTGAGAACTCAGCCCTATTCAACAAAATGCAATTCTAGTGGTGAGAAAAGTAAAGGTTTTACACCTAGGCAAGAAAAACCAAATGCACAGGTACAACATAGGTGGTCCCTGGCTCAATAGTAGGAACTCTGAGAGGGATTTTGGAGTCCTAGTAGACAACTATTTAGATATGAGCCAGCCGTGTGCGGCAGCGGCCAAAAAAGCCAACACAGTTCTGGGCTGCGTAAACAGAGGGATAGAATCAAGATCACGTGAAGTGTTGATACCACTTTACAAGGCCTTGGTAAGGCCACACTTGGAATCTGGCATCCTGTTTTGGTCGCCACGATGTAAAAAAGATGTGGAGACTCTAGAAAGAGTACAGAGAAGAGCAAAAAGAAGAAAAAAGAGCAGGAGCCTGGATAGCTCTGCAGACTAAGCACTGTAATTTAACACCAGCTGTCTGCAATTACTGCAGGTTCGAATCTCTCCAAGGCTCAAGGTTGACTCAGCCTTCCATCCTTTCTAAGGTAGGTAAAATGAGGACCCGGATTGTGGGGGCAATAAGCTGACTTTGTATAAAATATACAAAAATATGAAGGCTATTGCTTAACGCACTGTAAGCTGCCCTGAGTCTCCGGAGAAGGACGGCATATAAATCAAATTAAATTAAAAAAAAAAAGAAGAAGTTGATTAGGGGACTGGAGGCTAAAACATAGGAAGAACGGTTGCAGGAACTGATTATGTCTATTTTGATGAAAATAAGGATTAGGGGTGACATGATAGCAGCCTTCCAAAATCTCAGGGGCTGCCCCAAAGAAGAGGAAGTCAACCTATTCTCCAAAGCACCTGAAGGCAGGACAAGAAGCAATGGGTGGAAACTAATCAAGGAGAGAAGCAACTTAGAACTAAGGAGAAATTTCCTGACAGGGAGAACAATGGATCAGTGGAACTCCTTGCCTCCAGAAAGTTGTAAATGCTGCAACACTGGAAGTTTTTAAGAAGAGGTTGGATAACCATTGGTCTGAAGTGGTGTAGGGTTTCCTGCCTAAGCAGGGGGTTGGACTAGAAGACCTCTGAGGTCCCTTCCGACTCTGTTATTCTGCTATATTTCAGGCTCTTCTAATTTGCTTCCAGAAGGTCCCATTAGGGTGGGCCTATTTTGGGGGCTTTGAGAGAGCAATCAGGGTCAGAAAATCTGTGTTTCTTTGGGTGAACATGACACGGAGTTCTAACAAAGCCCATCGAGCTGACTTCTGGATTCGCACTGTGCCCTTCAATGCTTTTCCTTCCGGCCAGCCTCAGTAGTTCCATCTGGAAAATGGGGTCAATTCTGAATTAAATCTTTGGGGGTTGGGGGTTGAAGGACATGCCCCATGATCCCTGAGCCTTCCTTTAAAGTCAATGGCTGTGTTAAGTCAGGGTTGAATTCTGCATACACCAGGTAGTTCTCAAGTTATGACTGGCCGCTGAGCGACACTTCGAAGTTACGACCAACCTGACAAAAAAGAGGATTTACGACCTGGGTTCTAAATTACAACAGTGGGGCCTCTGAGGTCACATGTCGAAGCTTGGCAGTGACTGTTTTGCTGAAAACTTCTGGTTTTTGGTAAAACTGCACCTATAGCAAACAACTGGTTCAGTTAACAACCTCCGTGTTCATTTAACAAACTCTACATTCACTTAACAACCGTTGCGTTTGCTTTGCAATCACCATGTTTACTTAACGACGGCTGCAAAACAGATTGCAGTACCAGATCGGTCACGTGTCTTAAGAACCTGGTTTCATCCTGATGGAACCGGGAAGCGAAATTTTAAAAACTTAAAATTTTGTGTCACATTAATGAACGTTCATTAATTAAATATTTCATACAGCCTTAAAATTTAAATGGGCAACAATCGCAGAGTTGTTGTAGAACGCAAGAGGAAAAACAAGGGAAAAAAATTATACAGTACAGGTAGTCCTCAATTTAACGACAGTTCGTTTAGTGACCGTTTGAAGTTACGATGGCACTGAAAAAATGACTTATGACCATTTTTCACACTTATGACCGCTGCAGCGTCTCCACGGTCACGTGATCGAAATTCAGACGCTCGGCAACTGGTTCCTATTTATGACAGTTGCAGTGTCCCCTTTTGCGACCTTCTGAATCCAGGGAAGCCGGATTCACTTAACAACCGTGTTACTAACCTAACGACTGCACTGATTCACTTAGCAAATGTGGCAAGATAGGTCGTAAAATGGGGCGAATTTACAGACCTTTCGCTTAGCAACAGAAATGTTGGGCTCAATTACGGTCGTAAGTCGAGGACTACCTGTAATCCCGACCCACCTGTCCTATGTTTACGATAAGATTGCAGTAACAGAATTTTGCAAGTCTGAATAGCGCCTCCCCCCCCTTCTTCTCTTTCTCTTCACGGGAACCAGGGAGTGTCTCGTCTGAGACGCTTCCTCGGGTTACAGTTCTGGCCCAGACTCCGCTTTCTCTTATCTGGTTGTTGTCTCAGCTGCAGCTCTTCCTCCTCTTCCTCAAGGTTCTCCCTTCTGTCCTTTGCGTCTTTGTGGTTTTGCGGCTTCCCTGAAGCTGAATAAATGAGTGGTTGGGTTCCCCGATACACACGCTAACCTTAAATCCAGGTTAATGACATGTGATAGTTATGTTGATGTCAGGTACGAACAACCAGACCCGTACATGCCGAGGTCAAGCTACGGTAACTACAGGTAGTTCTCGACTTTCAACAGTTCATTTAGTGACTGTTCGAAGTTACCACGGCGCCGAAAAAAAGGTGACTTACGTCTGTTTCTCACGTTTACGACCGTTGCTGCGTCCCCAGGGTCATGTGATCAAAATTCGTCCGCTTAGCAACTGGCATGTTGCTTTATAACGGTTGCCGTGTCCCAGGGTCACGTGATCCCCTTTTGTGACCTTCTGACAGGCAAAGTCCAGGGGGAAGCCAGGTTCACTTAACAACCGTGTGACTCATTTAACAACTGTGGCAGGAAAAGTCGTAACGTGGGGAAATATTCGCAACAGCAACAGAAAATTTGGGCTCAGTTGTGGTCGTAAGTCGAGGATTACTTGTACAGCATTGAAGAACCAAGAGAATTGTCTGTCCTTGTCCCCAAATGGACCTTACAAAGCAAAGCTAGATCCCGTAGCTAAAGACTGACTCGGGTGAGCTCACATATTAGGATGGAAGACGTGCCTCCTCAGAGGGGTGGGTAGAATTGAGTGGATTATACGCACCCCTGATTGGCATCACGGCCACGATGGCGTCATGTCATGTACGAGGTCGTTGTGGCTTGTCCCAGAGGGGGCAGGAAAGCAGGGTCCAAGGTGGCATCACTCATTCTTGTCTGTTGTCCCCTGTTCTGCAGGACCCCAACGGAGGGATGAAACCGTTCGGTCTGTTTCTCATCTGCGCGGGAGGCTTAATGTTGTACTCCTGCTTGAAGAAATTCAACGAGGGTGGATCGCTGACCTGAGGACCCTCCCAGCCTCCTGGTGGAGAGGACCACACTTGCCACGCGCCCTGTCCCCCGTCCCAACTTGGTCACAACCAAGCAACAAGCACTCCCCCCGAACCCAACTACTCAGAGGAGATTTTGGATCCGACCCCTGCGATTTCTTGGAAGCGCCAGCTCGTCTCTTCGGCCAGGACAGGCCCTCCGCTGCCCATCCTCCCTTACTCTCTTTGAATCCCTCTCTCGGCCTGCCCTGTGCCATGCGTCACCTCCCCACCCAAAAGAGCAGGAGGACGATCTCATAACTAGGCTTCTACGTTGTATCTGCTTTGAGCAGTTGGCCTAGAAGGACGGGACAAGATGCCGCTGGCTCACCACACTGGAGTGCTGTTTCCGGGGGTCTGAAGCTACCCTCTTTCCAAACTGGGGAGGGGGAACCACTGGGAATGGTTTGAAGGGGGACGATTCGGTGTGTTGGCTGAGACCAAATAAAACCGAGAGCCTTGGTTACCCCTGTTCCCTGACCCTCCCCCTGTGCAACCTCTCATTTACCAGACCACTAGCTGATCCCTTGATCTGTCCATTGAAATACGTCCAACTCCCGCGGACTTAAATACCGCGTCCGTTTCCTGGGAGTCCCGTGCTGCATGCGTGAAACCTACACAGGATGTTGTGAGGGATGACACCCCTTGTTCCAGCAATATTAGAGCCTCTTTTAACACTGTGACGGTCCAGAAGGGCCGCAGTTGATGGTTCTAATTTATCACTGAGACGCTGCTCATTTCTGCCCTGCTCAGGATAGGCACAATCTATGCATTTTGTCCACTGACCGTATTCCCTCCTCTGTTTTCGTGGTCGGACCGCGCCGCTGCGTCGGACACGATACGGATGGGCTTCTGAGCTGCGTGTGTTTTTTGCGTACGTGTGAGTGACACTTGATTCTCCAAGCCCAGCCCAATTGTATCAACCCCCCCTCCCTTTCCGTGCTCCAAGGAGTCCACCAATGCTCATTTTCGACCAGGGGTGTCCGCAGAGTACGGTTAAAACAGGGACGGTGATCGTGACGGTGCGATCGAACATCTGCAGACAGTTTGACGCGATCGCCCAGCTTCGATCGCACCGTCGTGACCACCACTCCAGTTGCAGAGACCCCTCCTTGAGTTTCATGTAGTTTGGTAGCAGGTGAGACGCGACATCACCGGGCACGTCGTTCTGGGTTCTGGTCCTCACCCTGCATGTTTCGTGTGTGGTCACGTTCTTTTATGCGTAGCCTTCTCTGTCAGTTCACAGCTGTTCCCTGCCTCACCTGGGTCTTCTCTCCCCATCCCCACCCCCGGCTCACCTGCTCTTCACCGAGAAGGGGCCCGTTGCAAACCAGCACAAGTCAACAGGCCCAAGAGACTCTGCAGAACGTTCCCCTCCTCGTCTTCTCTGTTGTAACTCGGTAAAAAGAGCTTTATAAATATCCAGAGTGTGGATTTTTTTTTCTTCCTCTTCTAACAGTGACATTTGGTCTGTCGAAGAAGGGATGCGTTAGAAGCCGGCAGGCTAATTTTCGTTTGTTTATTGATTCATTCATTGATATATGAATCCGTTGGATTGCTATGGCTGATCATCTCAAATACGGGTCATCTTCAGCGGGTTTTCCTTGGGGTAGGTGGGGGCGTCTGCCAGGCAGGCAGTGTTCTGTCCCCGTACCACACACGCACCCCCACAGACGGCAAAACTCTTTGAAGATAAAGCTGGCAGCAACCCAGTGGCTAGCTGCCAATTCAGACTTTACTCACACAAAACAAAGATTAGACTGCCAGCATTCCGATAAAACAGGCAGAGTGTCAATAATACAAGGATTAATCCAAATGCAGTCCGATAAAGCAGGCAAAGTCCAGTAACGCAGAGATCATGGAGTATTTCCAGTTTTTGCTCATCACAAACTGAACCGGCCACCACAACCACATTTATACCCTGTGGGGTGTGGTCCAGTGACTCAGCTAATCTCTGGCACGCCTTCCCCTGCGCCTCTGTCGCGGGTCCAGCCAGCACTTATCTTTTTTGTCGCTGTCCACCTGTGGCTGCGGGGACGTGCTTGGCTCTGAGCCTATCATTTGGCCTTCTGGGTCCTCCGGAGGCATTGCCAGAGAGGAGGGTCCTGGAGAGGGAGGCCTTGCCAACTCCTCTCCCTCACTCTCAGAGTCTGCATCTGTCGATAGCCCAGGCTCAGGCAACGGAGCCACAACAGAATCAGGCAGGCCCTGTAGAACAGAATAACAGAGTTTGAAGGGACCTTGGAGGTCTTCTAGTCCAGCCCTGTGCCCAAGTGGGAAACTCTATACCAGAGTGCAGAGAAGAGCGACAAAAATGATTAGGGGACTGGAGGATAAAATATACGAAGAACGGTTGCAGGAATTGGGCATGGCTAGTCTAGAAAAGAGAAGGACTAGGGGAGACATTGATTGATTGATTGATTGACTGATTGACTGATTGATTTGATTTATATGCCGCCCTTCTCCGGAGACTCAGGACGGCTTAGAATGCGTTAAGCAATAGCCTTCATACTTTTGTATATACCTGCTTAGTAGGGCTTTCGGCCCCCCCTAAGCGGTGTTCTTTTTTTTATACAAAGTCAGCTTATTGCCCCCACAATCCGGGTCCTCATTTTACCTACCTCGGAAGGATGGAAGGCTGAGTCAACCTTGAGCCTGGTGAGATTCGAACTCGCAGTAATTGCAGGCAGCTGGTGTTACTTAACAGTGCTTTAGTCTGCTGCGCCACCAAGGCTCTTGACACGATAGCCGTCTTCCAATATTTGAGGGGCTGCCACAGAGAGGAGGAAGGGGGTCAAGCTGTTTTCCAAGGCCCCCACCCCGAAGGCCAGACAAGGAATAATGGATGGAAACTGACCAAAGAGAGATTCAACCTGGAAATAAGGAGGAATTTTAGAATCCACCGATGGAACGGAAGTTGCCTTCAGAAGTTGTGGGAGCTTCATCCCTGGAGGCTTTCAAGAAGAGACCAGACTGCCATCTGGCAGAAATGGTGTAGCGTCTCCTGCTTGGATGGGCGGCGGTGGGGGGGGACAGGGCTGGACTAGATGACCTATAAGGTCCCTTCCAACCAGGGGTGAAATCCAGCAGGTTCTGACAGGTCCTGGAGAACCGGTAGCGGAAATTTTTAGTATTTCGGAGAACCGGCAAATACCACCTCTGGCTGGCCCCAGAGTGGGGTGGGAATGGAGGTTTTGCAGTATCCTTCCCCTGCCACGCCCACCAAGCCACACCCAAAGAACCGGTAGTAAAAAAAATTGGATTTCACCACTGCTTCCAACTCTTGTTATTCTGTTATTCATTCTAGACAAATAGCTCTCTAATTTCTTCTTCAAAACCTCCAGTGATGGTGCACCCACAACTTCTGGTGGCAAGGAGTTCCACTGGTTACTTGTCCTCGCTGTTAGGAAGTTTCTCCTTAATTCCAGGTTGCTTCTCTCCTTGATGAGTTTCCATCCGTTGCTGCTTCTCCTGCCTTCAGGGGCTTTGGAGAATAGCTGGACCCCGTCTTCTTCGGGGCAGCCCCTCAAATATTGGAAGGCAGTTATCATGTCACCCCAAGTCCTCCTTTTCATGAAACGAGACATACTCCGTTCCTGCAGCTGTTCTTCGTTTTAGCCTCCGGCCCCCCTAATCGTCTTCGTATCTAGGTCCACGTGAGCCAGCCACGAATCAAAGCCGCATCCTGGCCTGCGTGGCTGGAGGAATGAGGTGGGTTCACCCCAGGCCGATCTGGGGCAGGGGCCAGCCGCTTCGCTGCCTCCTGCCGATTCCCCCTGGGTGGAAGAGGAGAAGACGCGGCCGGCTGGCCTTGGGTTCAGCTCCCCGGCCTGGGCACACGGCGTTCTTCTCGGGGGGCTGCACATGCTGGACGGACTCCTCACGAGGCGTGCTTGTGGCCAGAGACGCCACCTCATCAGCTATATTGAGCACCGAAGACCGAAATGTGGGCCTGGGGCCAGATTCCGGACAGACTGTCCACCACGGAAAAAGGGGGAAAGGTGGCCAGTGGGCTGAATCTCCCCTTTTCTGGACTTCTACAATAGTCCTTGACTTACAACGATTTCCAGGCAGTCCTCAATTTACGACCGCAATTGAGCCCGGAATTTATGTTGCGGAGTGAGAAATTCGTTAAGGGAGTTTTGTCTCATCTTTACAGCTTTCGGCTTCCCTATTGACTTCGCTTGTCAGAAGGTCGCAAGATGGGGATCGCGTGACCCCGCGACTGTCATAAGTACGAGTCAGTGGACAAGCATCCACATTTTGATCACGTGATCACGGGGATGCTGCAGCGGTCGTAAGTGGGAAAAATGGTTCTAAGTCACTTTTTTTTTCACATTTATGACGGTCGCAGCATCCCGGGCTCACGTGATCCCCTTTGGCGACCTCCTGCCAAGCAACGTCAACGGAGAAACTAGATTCATTTAACAACCACGTTCTTAATTCAAGAAGCACAATCCTCTACTTGACCAAGACGGCCAGAAACATCGTAAAGACGGGGCCAAGCTCACTTAAACCGATGTCTCACTCAGCGACACAAATTTGCTGCTCTCCTGTGGTTGTAAGTCGAGGACGAGCTGAATTTCCCAACTGGAAATAGGCCTGTCGAAATCAGAATTATTCCCCTCTCTCTCTCCGCTGTCTGACTCCAATCTTTCCTTATGCAATATCCACAGCTTGCATCTGTCGCTGTCTGTTTGGAAAAAGCAAGGAAGTAGCCGGATTTTTTGGGGGGGGGGCAGTGGGGCAGAAACAATATGTTAGCAACCAAAGCCAAGTCAGTACTCCATTCCCCCCCCCAATTGCTTTCCAAAGCCAGCTGGGCGGGCAGCCGAATTTTGCTTGGGAGTGTGTGAAGCGATTGTAACCTTCACGAGACCTTCGCAGCCGGGAGTCGGTTTATGAGGTCCTCGACCGGCTGTGCAGGGGTTGCACGGCTGATGTTTGAACAGCTGGAAGGGACCTCAACATCTGCCCTGAGAAGGCCTCTCTTAATGCTTCCCAAGGGAGGGGCTGGCTGGGTAGAAAAAAGAGTTATTCTGTTCTACATCGGCCATAGACAGAAGACCGGCCCAGAAGGCGTTCGACAGAGTTGAGCGACATCACAAAGTGAAATTCAACGGTGAGAAAAGCGAGGTTCTACTTTTTTTCCTCGACGTACGACCACAGTTGAGGCCAATATTTCTATGGCTAAGCGAGACCGCTGTTGAGTTGAGTTTTGCCCCATTTCTTGCCAAAGTTGTTAAGGGAATCCCTGCAGGGGTTAAGTTAACAGCAGTGAATCGGGCTTCCCCGTTACTTTCATGCCTGAAGGTCGCAAGAGGTGAACAAGGACCATGAAACAGTCATAAGCACACGCCGGTTGCCAAGCTTCTGAATTTCGATCACGTGACGATTGGGGAGACTGCAATGGTCGTAAGTGTGAAAAACGGTCGTAAGTCCATTTTTTCGGTGCCGTTCTACATTCAAATGGTCACTAAATAAACTGCTGTAAGTTCGTAAAAATAGAATGGAATGGAATGGAATGGAATGGAATGGAATAGAATAGAATAGAATAGAATAGAATAGAATAGAATAGAATAGAATAGAATAGAATAGAATAGAATAGAATAGAATAGAAAATAGGAATAGAATAAAAAATAGGAATAGAAGAGAAGAGAAGAGAACAGAGTAGAATGGAATAGAAGAATAGAATAGAATAGAATAGAATAGAATAGAATAGAATAGAATAATAGACTAGACTAGACTAGAAAAATAGTATAGTATAGGATAGGATAGGATAGGATAGGATAGGATAGAAAATAGGAACAGAACAGAACAGAACAGAACAGAACAGAACAGAACAGAATAGAATAGAATAGAATAGAAGAATAGACTAGACTAGAAAAATAGGATAGGATAGGATAGGATAGGATAAGATAAGATAGGGTAGAATAGAATAGAATAGAAACTGGAAGGGACCTCGGAGGTCTTCTAGTCTAACCCCCTGCTCAGGCAGGAAACCAGTCAATACCATTTCAGACAAATGGTTGTCCAATCTCTTCTAAAAAAACATCCAGCGTTGGAGAATTCACAACTTCTGGAGGCAAAATTGTTCCACTGGTTAATTTACAGATTTACAGATTAACAGGGTTGGAAGGGATCTCGTAGGTCATCTAGTCCAACCCCCCCACCCAAGCAGGAGACCCTACACCATTTCTGACAAATGGCAGTCCAATCTCTTCTTAAATGTCTCCAGTGATGAAGCTCCCACAACTAGGCAAGGGGAAAAAAAAAAAACCAAATGCACAGGTACAGATTAGGTGAAACCTGGCTCAATAGCAGGAACTGTTGAGAGGGATCTTGGAATCCTGGTGGACAAGCATTTAGATAGGAGCCAGCCGTGGGCAGCAGCTGCCAAAAACGCCAACACAGTTCTAGGCTGCATTAACAGAGGGATAGAATCAAGATCACGTGAAGTGTTAATGCCGCTTTATAATGCCTTGGTAAGGCCACACTTGGAATCCTGCATCCAGTTTTGGTCACCACGATGTAAAAAAGATGTGGAGACTCTAGAAAGAGTGCAGAGAAGAGCAACAGAGATGATGAGGGGACTGGAGGCTAAAATATAGGAAGAACGGTTGCAGGAACTGGGTATGTCTAGGTTAATGAAAAGAAGGACCAGGGGAGACAGGATAGCAGTGCTCCAATGTTTGAGGGATTGCCCCAAAGAAGAGGGAGTCAAGCTATTCTCCAAAGCATCTGAGGGTAGAACAAGAAGCAATGGGTGGAAACTCATGAAGAAGAGAAGCAGCCTGGAATTAAGGAGAAACTTCCTAACAGTGAGGACAATTATCCAGTGGAACTGCTTGCCACCAGAAGCTGTGGGTGCTCCATCCCTGGAGGTTTTTAAGAAGAGACTGGACAGCCACTTGTCTGAAATGGTACAGAGTTTCCTGCTTGAGCAGGGGGTTGGACTAGAAGACCTCCAAGGTCCCATCCATCTTCATTATTCCGTTATAAACCTCGCTGGGGCTTGGCAGGTTGCTCTTGCTGCTCTCCCAGCCTAGGGTGAAGGGCAGCAGAGCAGAGGCTGCAAGCGAGGGCATCCAGTGGCTGGAAAAGGCTCTGGAGTACGAGGTTTTCCCCTCCGCGAAGGACTTCCAGACACTCTTCCATCGCCGGAGTCCCAATTGAGAGACGGGCAGCCGCAGCTGGAATTTGAGCAGAGGGAGACTGCCAAGCTGGTGCCCCTTAGGAAGAGCGGGCACGGCTGCCCTCCAGGCCTCCTCTGACTTGGCAGGTTATTAATAGAGACGCCGTCGCTGTTGCTCTCCAACCATCCAGGCCTCCGAGCCAGCCAGGGCTGGGGGCAGATCTGCAGCTCAGGCCCTGCTGTTGTCCCCAATTCGGGTCTCAGCCTGGTGCCGATGCCAATGATGGACGCCAGACACGAGATGCAGGTTTTCTGACTGCTTTTTATCGGGGTACTCCAAGGAAAAGGGCTCCTGGCCAAACTGCCAAGAACCAAGAACAAAGGATTAAGAAAGCTTTATACCTTTTCACTAAAAGAGAAGGCGAGATAATAAGAAATATCATCTAATAAACATTTTAGTAATAATTCTACAATTTGTTCTATTGGTCCCTAGCTGTCCCTATTCCTAAGCCTTAGCTAACGAATGCCCCAGGAGTTATCTAATACACATTTTATTGGCTGCAGGCCATCTCTATTCCTAATTTTTAGCTGAGGCCTGCAAGTTGTCTAACTCTTGTTACTTTTATCAGCTTTCTAACTACCCAGAATTGTTACAAGATTTACACGTGCATATTTCCTGTGGATAAGCATTCTTTGTTCTTGCCAGACACACTCCGCAATCACAGGCTTCCTGATTTACTTTCAAGTGAAGAGCCTTGGTAGTACAGTGGTCTAAAGCACCCTGTTATTAAGACCAGCTGCCTGCAATTACTGCAGGGTTCGAATCTCCCCAGGCTCAAGGTTGACTCAGCCTTCCATCCTTTCTAAGGTAGGTAAATTGAGGACCCAGTTTGTGGGGGCAATAAGCTGACTTTGTAAAAATATACAAAAGAATGAAGGCTATTGCTTAACGCTTTGTAAGCCGCCCTGAGTCTCCGGAGAAGGGCGGCATATAAATCAAATTAAAAAAAAAATGTGAGTGCCATGAACTGGCTTTATTTTAGCATACAGCACATCACTGTGTCTCCTGAACCCAGCTCTGTGGCTGGGCAGCTTCGTGTCGAGATGCCCAGCTTTGCTTCCGAAGAGGGTCCCCCAGGCAGGATGGGGCAGGTGGGAAGGGCTTTCTGTTCGGTTAGTCCTCGTCTTACGACCACAATTCAGCCGTGTGACAGCCCCCAGCCCCCGGGATGCTGCAACGGTCATAAATACAGGCCGGTTTCGAAGCACCCAAATTTTGATCATGCGACTTAAGGGGAATGCTGTGACGGTCATAATTGCAAGGACTGGTTGTAAAGTGACTTTTTTCAGGGCCGCTGTAACTCTGAACCATCCGTTGTGGTCGTAAGTCGAGAACTACCTGTGCCAAGGCAGAGGGCAAGATAAGACTAGTAGAAACTAGGAACGAAATGTGCTCCTATGCTTTCCCCATTGGAACCCCTTGACTATCTGAAATGGCCTAAGGTCTCCTGCTTGAGAAGGGGGTTGGACTAGAAGACCTCGGAGGTCCCTTCCAGCTCTATTCTGATTGGTCGATTGACCGTGAGGTGGGGTCGGGTGGGGGGAACGAGGTGGAAAATGCAGGGAGGGGTTTGGTGTTCTTTGCCCTTTGCAGGGAGGCACCCATTACTCCACCTGGCCACGGTCCAGCCTGGGCATCTGACGAGCGGGTTATTTCTATCGAGGCCAACGCTTGCTGAATGTTCGAAGCTGTCCAGCTCTCTCCTGCCAGCGAGAGAGGGGGTGGAGAGTGACCGACACGTTCCCTGCATGCGCACACAAGGATGTACCCACCTGCGGGCGCACACACACACACACACACACACACAGGCTGCTCTTTGGGAAGGCTGCAGAAACTTCCACCTGGAGGGAAGCCCTGGGCCATCTTGGTCCAGTGGTTAAAACACTAGGCTAGAAACTGGGAGACGGGGAGTTCTAGTCCCAATTTAGGAATGAAAGCCGGCTGGGTGACTTTGGGCCAATCACCAGGAGACGGGGAGTTCTAGTTCCGCCTTAGTCATGAAAGCCGGCTGGATGGGTTTGGGCCAATCACCAGGAGACGGGGAGTTCTAGTCCCGCCTTAGTCATGAAAGCCGACTGGGTGACTTTGGGCCAATCACCAGGAGACGGGGAGTTCTAGTCCCGCCTTAGGCATGAAAGCCAGAATGAAATAATAAAAACAACAGGAATACATTAATATAGAAATAAATGATAACAATAGAAACCATAGGAATAATGGAAGAAGAAAAAGAACTATTAGAAAGAATGGAGAGTGTAGAAATTAAAGAAGGAGAAAGAACGGAAGTAACGTTCTTTCTACTTCTGATAGAATAGAAAGGATGGAAAAATAAATAACAGAAAGAATAAAGGGAAAGTATGAAATGGTATATAGGGTTTCCTGCCTGAGCAAGGGGTTGGACTAGAAGACCTCCAAGGTCCCTTCCTCCTCTGTTGTTCTGTTCTGTTAAGTAAAGTAAAGTAAAGTAACAATAGGAAGAACACAAAGGGTAGAAACAGAAAGAATAGAACAGAAGTGCAAGTAATAGAAAGAATTGCGATAATAGAAATAAATAGAAACAGAAAGAACAGGAATAATAAAAAAAATAGAATGTCATTCATTGATTCATTGATTCATTGATTCATCGATTCATTCATCGATTCATTCATCGATTCATTCATTCATTCATTCATTCATTCATCGATTCATCCATCCATTCATTCATTCATTCATTCATTCATTCATTCATCGATTCATCGATTCATCGATTCATTCATTCATTCATTCATTCATTCATTCATTCATTCATTCATTCATCCATTCATCGATTCATCCATTCATTCATTCATTCATTCATTCATCGATTCATCGATTCATCATTCATTCATTCATTCATTCATTCATTCATTCATTCATTTATTTATTTATTTATTTATTTATTTATTTATTTATTTATTTATTTATTTATTTATTTATTTATTTATTTATTTATTTATTTATTCACCCACCCAGTCCTATTTAGAAGCCGCATGTCTCACTCATAACCGAAGCAGAAATAGCAAGGCAGCTCAGGAGGTCTGACCTGGCAGAGACTGACTCACAAGAGGGGGGAGGGGTGGGTGGGTCCCGCTGCACCCTCCCCCCCCCGAATGGGACAGTGTCTCTCCGGTGTGCAAGCCCTCCGGAGATTCCTGGGGAAGGACTCACGGACGAACCCCCTGCTGGGTCGGCTTCCTAGGCCCGTCCTGGAGAGAGGAGGCTCATCGGGTCAGCAAAGGGGCAGGACAGTTGGCACGCCCCCCCCCCCACTCTGAGTAAGCTCTGAGTAAGATGGCAAAGGAGCTCCTGAGCTCACCAGCGGATCGTTGCTGCTTGCGGTGTCCTACTACTATTAGACACAGAGGTGTAACTTTGCCCTTTGGAGAGAGACGGCTGAATCACACCCTCTTTACTTTATAGCTGTAGTAGTTACTGCTCTGGCTATTCCTGGAAGGGCTGTCATTCCCACAAGGGCTGGGAGGGAACTGTCTCTGGAGGGATGACGCAGGGTGGGCATCGTTCCAGAATCTTCCAGAACTGTCCTAAAAGAAAGATCAAAAGAGATGACTGATGACCTTTTGACCGGCATTGGCCCATCTTTGGAGTCATCCATTTATTTTGTAAATCTGCGACACTCAGCCAAGGTTTTGGGATGAATCAGAGTGCACAATAACAGAATTGGAAGGGACCTTGGAGGTCTTCTAGTCCAGCCCCCTACTCAAACAGGAGACCCTATGCCATTTCAGGCAAATTGCTGTCCAGCCTCTATTAAAAAACCTCCAACTTCTGGTGGCAAGTTGTTCCACTGGTTTAATTGTCCTCACTGTTAGGAAGTTTCTCCTTAATTCCAGGTTGCTTCTCTCCTTGATGAGTTTCCATCCGTTGCTTCTTTTCCTGCCTTCAGGGGCTTTGGAGAAGAGCTTGACTCCCTCTTCTTTGGGGCAGCCCCTCAAGTGAGAAGAGAAGAGAAGAGAAGAGAAGAGAAGAGAAGAGAAGAGAAGAGAAGAGAAGAGGAGGGGAGAGGAGAGGAGAGGAGAGGAGAGGAGAGGAGGAGAGGAGAGGAGAGGAGAGGAGAGGAGAGGAGAGAAGAGAATGTGCAGAAATGAATAGGTTAACACTTGCAATTAAAGAGAAGGAACAAACTGAATATTATATTATATGGGAACTATTCTACCGATGGCGGGAGAATAAGTATGAAAGTTAGAAATAAAAGTAGATTAGCGAAGTATAGAAAAATATATCAATAGAATTAAATAAGTTAAGATGAGGATTGTTACAGTATTAGATATGTTAGGTATATCAGTGTTAAGTTAACAGTAGACAAATAATGAACATGGCTGTAAATTTTAATCGTTATTGCACAAGACATTTGTACCCAGACGACAGACTGTTTAATGGAAGATGGATTGTTTGTATTAAAATCAAATTAAAAATTAAAAAAAGAGAATAGAATAGAATTAAGAATGATAGAATAGAATAGAAACAATAGAATAAAATAGAATTAAGAATGATAGAATAGAATAGTAGAGTAGAGTAGATACAGTAAAGTAGATAGAATAGAGTAGATAGAATAGAATAGAATAGAATAGAATAGAATAGAATAGAATAGAATAGAATAGAATAGAATAGAACGCAGAATGGAATGGAATGGAATGGAATAGAATTAGAATAGAATAGAATTAGAATAGAATAGAATGGAATAGAATAGAATAGAATAGAATAGAATAGAATAGAATAGAATGCTCTGGAAGGGACCATGGAGATCTTCTAGTCCAGCCCTCTGCTCAAACAGGAGAACTTGTACTATTTCAGATAAGTGACTATCCAGTCTCCTCTTAAAAACCTCCAGTGATGGAGTGCCCATGATTCCTGAAGCTTTGATGGGGTTAAAGGGATTCTTGCAAGAGACATTAGTGTGTCTGTGAAGGTACCAGGAAGTGAGGTCTACTCTGCTTCCCTGGCTAAGGCATTGGGGGGGGGCATGCTAAAATCTGAGTCCCTCCATTGTTTGTTCAATATCTCCACCCCACATCACTCTGACCCTCACTGGGTCTAACTGTCCCACACACAACAATAAAAATCTAGGAAGAGAATTCCTGGCTAGTTTTAAAAAACCCCATCTAAAGAGTTTCTTTAAACAGAAGCAGATCTCAGGCTGAATGTTTACTTAGGTGTTTATTTAGTTATTAGATTTCTAAGCCACCGTGACCAAATGACTTTAGGTGGTGTACAAACAGGATTACCAGATGTGTATGCATCAAATACCCACAATATAATCATACAACTTTTACAAATAATAAAATAATATCATAAAAAATAAAATAAAATAAATAAAATTTTAAAAAAGCAATAAACCTTTAGAGTATTACCTAAATAACTGATTGATTGATTGATTGACTGATTGGTTGATTGATGCATTTTGCTGGCTGCCTATTCTGAGCAGTTTACACTTTTTTTAAAAAAGGGGAAAACAAGAAAAAAAACACAAAAAAAATATCTAGCAAGAAAAAGAGAAAGAAGCAGGAAGAGAAGAAGAGAGAGGAAGAGAAAGAAAGAAAGAAAAAGAGAGAAAAAGAGGTGTAGAAAGAGAGAGAGGGAGAAAGTGAGAGAGGAAGAGGAAGAGACAGAAAAAGAGATACAGGAAGGGAGAGAAAGAGGGAGAGAGAGAAAGAATGAAAGAGAAAGGGAAAAGAGAGGGAAAGAAAGCAAAAGGGGAAAAGAGAAAGATGAAGACAGAAAGAGAAAAAGAGAAAGAGAAAAAGAGAGGGAGAGAGCGAAAAAAAGTGCAAACGAGAGAAAGGGAGAAAAAAGGAAGAGACAAGGAGGGAGAGAAAGAGGGAGAAAGGAAGGAAAAGAGGGAGAGCGAAGGAAATGCTGAAGTGGTTCAGTGAATCACTGCACTTGTTAAGGTAGTTACCTGGTTGTTAAGCGAATCTGGCTTCCCTGCTGACTTCGCTTGTCAAGCGTCCGCAAAAGGGGATCGCGTGACCCCAGGGGGTGAGTGGGTGGGACATGTTGTGACCGTCATAAACGTGAATCCGTCGTCAAGCATCCAAACGTAAATAACTTGACCACGGGGATGTGCAATGGTCGTAAGTGTGAAAAACGGCCATTAAGCCACTTTTTTCAGCGCCGCTGTAACTTTGAACAGTCACTAAGTGAATTGTTGCAAGTCGAGGACTAGCTATATGTTGGGAAAGAAGGCCAAATCCTACAACCCCCCCTCCCTCTCCAGGGCCCTCGGAAAAATGGGATAATTCAGCATCCCAGCTAAGCCTCTTTCATGGGCAACGAGAATCGCCTGGTTTAGTTTACGTAGCACCCCAGATTTCCCCTGGAGGGGAGGAGGAAGCCTCATTTTAGGACATCCGGAAGCTTGGAATAATAGATATTATAATGTAACGTAACCAGAGGTGGGTTTCAGCAGGTTCTGACCAGTTCTGGCGAACTGGTAGGGGAAATTTTGAGTAGTTCAGAGAACCGGTAGTAAGAATTCTGACTGGCCCCGCCCACATCGATTCTCTGCCTCCCGAGTCCCAGCTGATGGGGAGGAAATGGGGATTTTGCAGTAACCTTCCTCTGGATTGGGGAGGGAATGGAGATTTTACAGTATCCTTCCCCTGACACGCCCATCAAGCCACGCCCACCAAGCCATGCCACGCCCACAGAACCGGGAGTAAAAAATTTTGAAACCCACCACTGAACGTAACGTAACGTAACGTTACATTACATTATTATATTATGCTATACTACGCTCAGAGTTGGATTGCACATTATGTTGCTACCGTTTTGCGCACGCACCTTCCTTCCACCCATGCGCCCAGTCTCAAACACGTCCCTAAATAGGACGACATAGAGCAGGAGCGAGTGGGCAGGCCCTATCCCTTATATTACATTACTATATTATATTATATTATATTATATTATATTATATTATATTATATTATATTATATTATATTATATTATATTATATTATTATATTATATTATATTATATTATATTATATTATATTATATTATATTATATTATATTATATTATATTATATTATATTATTATATCACATCACATCACATCACATCATATTATATTATTACATTACATTACACTACACTATATCATATTTTATTTTATTTTATTTTATTGACTATACTATAGTACTATACTACAGGTAGTGACAGATTTTATTTTCCTTGGCTCCAAGATCACCGCAGATGGGGACTGCGGCCAAGACATTAAAAGGCGCTTGCTCCTGAGGAGGAAAGCTACGGCAAATCTAGACAGCATACTAAAAAAGCAGAGACATCACACTGCCAACAGAGGTACATATAGTCATGGCTCTGGTTTTCCCAGTTGCAATGGATGGATGGCTGTGAAAGTTGGACCATACGGAAGGCCGAGCGCCAAAGAATGGAGGCCTTTGAACTCTGGTGCTGGAGAAGACTCCTGCGAGTCCCTTGGACTGCAAGGCCATCCAACCGGTCAATCCTAGAGGAGATCAACCCTGACTGCTCTTTGGAAGGCCAGATCCTGAAGAGGAAACTCAAACCCTTTGGCCACCTAATGAGAAGGAAGGACTCCCTGGAGAAGAGCCTGATGCTGGGAAAGACTGAGGGCAAAAGAAGAAGGGGACGGCAGAGAACGAGGTGGCTGGATGGAGCCACTGAAGAAGTCAGCGTGAACTTAAATGGACTTCAGAGGATGGTAGAGGACAGGAAGGCCTGGAGGAACATTGTCCATGGAGTCGCGATGGGTCAGACACTTTACGACTAACAACAATAATACTACATTACATTATATTTACTATACTATACTATACTATACTATACTATACCATACCATACCATACCATACCATACCATACCATACCATACCATACCATACCATACCATACCATAAACACTACCCTGTTCTACATTAAATAAGTTAAATAAAGTTTGCACAAACTGATTATAAACAATAAGAGGAGACGGTTGCCAGAATGATTCACTGGAACATCTGTAAAAATGATCAAGGGCCAGTAATGAAAAAGTGGTGAGAACATAAATAAGACTTGAAAAAGCAGTAAAAAAAAATGAGCAAGTTAGAAGAGAAAGAAGAACACAAATATATAGTAAAAATCTGAAAATCGAGGTTGAGAAATTTTCAAAGAGGGGGCCAACCTATTCTCCAAAGCACCTGAAGGCAGGAGAAGAAGCGATGGATGGAAACTAATCAAGGAGAGAAGCAACCTAGAACGAAGGAGAAATTTTTTGACAGTGAGAATAATTAACCAGTGGAACTCCTTGCCACCAGAAGTCATGGGTGCTCCATCTCTGGAGGTTTTCAAGAAGAGACTGGACAACCATTTGTCTGAAATGGTATAGGGTTTCCTACTTGAGCAAGAGGCTGGACTAGAAGACCTCCAAGGTCCCTTCCAACTCTATTCTGATTGATACATTGAGATTATGGCTGTAGTGATCCCAGCGGTTATCAGCACATTCAATGTTATACCAAAAAAATCTTACATGGCATTTAGAAAATCTGGGCATTGACAATCTTTGGATCTGTCAATTTCAAAAGGGCACCCAGCTTGGATCCACACAGATATTATACTGATACGTTACACCATCCTAAAATCTTTAAAAAGAGCCCTGGTGGCCCAGTGGTTAGAATGCACAATTGCAGGCAAACTCTACCGACTGCCAGCAGTTCGATCCTGACTGGCTCAAGGTTGACTCAGCCTTCTGTCCTTCTCAGGTTGGTAAAACGAGGACCCAGATTGTTGGGGGCAAGTGGCTGTCTCTGTAAACCGCGTAGAGAGGACTGCAAAGCCCTGTGAAGTGGTATATGAGTCTAAGGGCTGCTAAATTCTTGGAGAAGGACTTGACGCTTATGAAGGCCAACATCAGCTAAACAATGGGTGATTGTTGTGATTTCACACAGTTGTATATACAATTAATATTGCCTTGGGTGCAATGCCAAAACATCTGGAGTACCGCTTAAATGCCATCATCCCTGACACAATCCCCCTCAGTCAATTGCAAAAGGCATCTTGACTGGGAACAGCTGACATCCTGCGAATGAGGCCTTTAATTCCCTCAAACTTCCACATCTGGCTATCCCAAGTCCTTGGGAAGGCCTGGGGAAGTGGACAAAAATGCCAGATCCAGCCTGAACCTCTGGCTGACTCTGCATTCAACCATAATAACTAATATGGACATTGACAATACCAGTTAATTGCAAAAGGCAGCTTTGCTGGGAACAGCTGACATCCTGAGGCCTTTAATCCCCCTCAAACTTCCACATCTGGCTGTCCCAAGTCCTTGGGAAGGCCTGGGGAAGTGGACAAAAATGCCAGATCCAGCCTGAACATCTGGCCGACTGTGACCAACCCCAAGAACAGAAATTGATAAGACTTTGAGCTGCTTTAAGTTTTCAACACCCAGTTCAGGCTGCTACTGCCTCTGCAGAGTGAAGCACTGTTGTACACAGAGAGAGAGAGAGAGGGAGGGAGGGAGAGAGGGAGGGAGGGAGAGAGAGAGAGAGGGAGGGAGGGAGAGAGGGAGGGAGGGAGAGAGAGAGAGAGGGAGGGAGGGAGGGAGAGAGAGAGGGGAGGGAGGGAGAGAGAGAGGGAGGGAGGGAGGGAGAGAGAGAGAGAGAGAGAGCCCAAGCTGTGGGCTGAGACGTTTGGAAAACTCTTCAATCATCCCTTGAACCACCCAGGTCAAATCTTCTGAAAACTTAGAAATGACTCGTCAATCAACCATCCGGTCAGGAGGCGGGGGGGGGGAGGGGAGGCTTTCCAACTGTTTTTTTGCAGGGCTACTTTTCGGGGGGCTCCCTTGGCAGGCACCCCCTCCCCCTCCCCCCGTTTGGGGGTGCCCCCAACCCTTTTTGCAACCCCCCTCCCCTACAACCCTCTTCTCTCCATCAGCAAAAACCCCGGCACGCTTTTTCCATCCTCAGGCCAAGAAAAGACCCCCCCCACCTCCTCCCCAACCTTCCTTTCCTGGCGGGTGGGAATTAAAAATAGCCGCTGAGATACCCCTGGCGTTCCGGCCTGCGGAAGGGGAGGGGAGGGGGGGCTGGGGGTGGGGGTCCCGCTGCGGGTGGAGCCAATCCCCTCCGCTTGCTATCCATAGCGGCCAATCCCCAGCGCTGGGATTATCTGGCCGGGGCGGGGGGCGCGTGGCAAAGAAACTTCGCCCCATCATCCCTTACTTGTCGATGGGTCCCGGGGCGCGCAGGCATTCCTGGCGGTCCTTCCTCCTGACGTGGGGCGAGGGGCGGGGGCGGGGGGGGCGAGGGGCTGGCGGAGCCTTTTAAAACACCCCTCCTTCGTCCCGGACCTTCCACTTTTGAATGAGCTCGCCTGCGCCTTCGGCCGGGGGACGCCCAGCAAACCAAAGCCCGAGCCGAGCCGTCAGACCAGAAGGGGACCCCCCTGCCCGCCCCCTCCTCTTCAGAGTCCCGAAGACAAAGAGGACCCCACCCCGGCCGTCAGCCCAGCCCAATTCAACCCAACGCCGCTCCTCCGGGTGCTGAAATTCTTACGCTTTTGGGGGCAACTCTTTTTTGCGGGGAAAAAAAGTTTTTTGCGGAGTTTCGAGAACCGGGAGAGG
>NC_142069.1:1902500-1962500 GCF_059756535.1 Pantherophis guttatus | reverse complement strand
CTTAACGACCGTTGCAGCATTCCTGTGGTCGCGTGATCAGAATCCACACTCTTGGTAGCTGTCTCATATTTTATGACGGCCGCAGTGTCCTGGAGGTCACGTGATCCCATTTTGCGACCAACAAAATCAACAGGGAAGGCAGGTTCGCTCAACAACCCTGTGATTCACTTAACGACTTAGCAGCAAGGAAGGTCATAAAACTGACTGAACCATTTGTCTTGCTTAGCAGCGGCAATGTTGGGCTCAATTGCGGTCGTACATTGAGGAATGCCTGCATCAGCCTCCTGTCCCAGTCAGTCTGTGTGTCTTGATTTTTTTGCAAAAAAAAAATTGCACCACCTTATAGGAGATGACCAGACGGAGCCCGAGAGAGTGGTCGAACGTGTCCTTTGGACACAGCCACGGTCATAAATATGAATCAGTTGCCAAGCATCTGAATTTTGATCATGTCATCATGGGGATGCGGCAATAATTGTTAATGGTGAAAAACAATCCTAAATCGCTTATTTTAGTTCCGTTGCATTTTTGAACCGTCACTAAACAAACTGTTGTAAGTTGAGGACTACCTGTATAAAATTAAGAACCATCCTGTAGGAGATGACAAGGCTGAACCTGAGGGAGGGGTCAAACGGGTCATAAATCATGAATCCCTGGGTGCCCGCAAGAAATCTAAGTCGAGCCCACCTTGAATGCCTTTCTTATCTCCTGCTCATTTTCCCTTATCAGTCAGTTGGCCAGATTCTTGTAGAGAGCATAAGCTTGTAATAAATCTTTATACTCATTTGAGCGGCCTTTATCTCCTGATTTCCCAGGCGCTGGACAAAACCATGGAGATGTTAGCCTTAGGAAAGTGAGTTATTTTTTTAGGGGTAATTAGCGGTAGTCCTCAATTTACGACAGTTCATTTAGCGACCGTTCAAAGTTACAACGGCAGTGAAAAAAGTGACTTATGACCGTTTTCCATGTGGTCACGTGGTATCCCCATGTTTTACATTCGGATGCTTGGCAACTGACTCATACTTATGACGGTTGCAGTGTCCCGGGATCACATGATCCCCTTTTGTGACCTTTTGACTATCAACGTCAATGGGGAAGGCAGATCCACTTAGCAACCGCGTCACTAACTTGCTGATGGCAGGGGTTCATTTATCCACTGTGGCTGCAAAGGTCGTAAAATGGGCCAAAACTCATTTGTCTTGATTAGCAACAGAAATTATGGGCTCAATTGTGGTCACATGTCGAGGACTACCTGCATTTATGACGATTGCAGTGCCCTGGGGTCATGGACAAGCAAAGTCAATGGGGAAGCCAGGTTCACTTAACAACGATGTTACTAACTTGGTGATGGCAGGAGTTCACTTAACAACCGTGGCAAGAAAGGTCGTTAAATGGGGGCATAACTCACTTAACAACTGTCTTGATTAGCAATGGAAATTTGGAGCTCAATTGTGGCCGTATGTCGAGGGCTACTTGTATTTATTTCAAATATTTATATAGCCTCCTTTCGTTCAGCCAAGTCTTACGTTGGGACCGGAATTTCCGTCGCTAAGCGAGGCAATTTTTGAAATGAGTTTTGTCTAGTTTTATGACCTTTTCTGTCAGGGTTGTTGGGAATTGGCTGGGAAGATGACAAATCACTGCAGGATGCTGCAACTGTTCTAAGTGCAAGAACCCAAAATCACCTTTTTCGGCGTGACCGTCCCTGCAACAGTGGCTAAATAAATGATGGAAAATCAAAGATTACCCCTGTGTGTTAACAGCTTATAAAATAGTTTATAAAATTCCATGCAAAAGTTGGATTCTTCTCTAGGTTCAAAGATGTATAAACAGAGGCGTAGAATCAAAATCATGTAAAGTATTAGTAATGATTTATAAAAGCCTTAGTAAGGCCACATCTGGAATCCTGCATCCACTTTTGGTCACCATATTACAAAAAAGATGTTGAGAGTTTGGAAAAAGTGCAGAGAAAAGCAACTAAGATGATCAAAGGACTAAAGACTAAAAACATATGAAAGAACGGTTGCAGGATTTGGGTTTGGCCGGTCCAGAGAAAAGAAGGACTGGGTGGGACATGATAGCAGAATTCCAGTATTTGAGGGGCTACCCAGAAGAAGAGGGGGTCAATTTATTCTCCAAAGCCCCTGAAGGCAGGACAAGAAGCAACGGATGGAAACCAATCAAGGAGAAAAGCAACATGGACTGATTAAATAAAATAAATTAAAGAATTAAATGGAAAGATTAGAGGTTGAAAGATAGTATTATTACCCTGTTTCCCCCAAAATAAGACATTCCCCTGATAATAAGCCCAATCGGGCTTTTGAGCGCATGGCAATAAGGCCAAGCGCTTATTTCAGGCTTCCAAAAAAATATAAGACAGGGTCTCATTTTCGGGGGAACACGGTATGCATGCTTAAACAATGTTGTAATTGGCATTAGAATGACGCATTGAAATATTGAATAATTAAATAATGAAGGTTTATATCTTCCTACAAATAGGGGTATTCATACTAGGAGTATATAAGCTTAATCCATCTAACAAACATTATTGATATTAGTATTGTTATTTGTATCAAAATGAATGATACCCAGATGCCACACTCTTCATGTATGGATGTTGTTGTATATATAAAAATAAAATTAAAAAATATATAACAAAAACAAAAAAAAAAGGAGAGAAGCAACCTGGAATTAAGGAGAAACTTCCTAACAGTGAGGACAATTAACCAGTGGAACAGCTGGCCACCAGAAGTAACAGGTGCTTCATCACTGGACAAATAGGAGAGGGTCTCCTGCTTGAGGAGAGGGCTGGAATAGAAGACCTCCAAGTTCCCTTCCAACTCTCTTATTCTGTAATTCTGTAAGGGTTTCCTGCTTGAGGAAGGGGCTGGACTACATGACCTCCAAGTTCCCTTCCAACTCTGTAATTCTGTAAGGGTTTCCTGCTTGAGCAGGGGGGTGGACTAGATGACCTCCAAGGTCCCTCCCGACTCTTGTTTTTCTGTTCTGTTAACAAAACAACTTGCCTTCAGAAGTTGTGGCTGCTTCATCGCTGGAGGCCTTTAAGAAGAGATTGGACAGTCACTTGTTTGAAATGGCCATAGAGCCGTGATGGCGAACCTATGCACGCGTGCCACAGGCGGCACGTGTAGCCATATCGGTGGGCACGCGAGCGTTGCCCTAGCTCAGCTCCAACACGCATGTGCGCGCCGGCCAGCTGATTTTTGGGCCTTCTGGGCCCACTGGAAGTCAGCAAATGGGCTGTTTCCAGCCTCCGGGGGTGGGTGGGTCTCCGGAAGGGGTGGGGAAGGCTGTTTTTGCCCTCCCCAGGCTTCTAGAAAGCCTCTGGAGCCTGGGGAGGGTGAAAAATGGGCCTACTGGGCCCACCGTGCCAGCTTTTGGCACACGATGGCAAAAAGGTTGGCCATCATTGCCATAGGGTCTCCTGCTTATTTATTCATTTATTCATTCATTTATTTATTTATTTAAGTTTTATACCGCCCTTCTCCCGAAGGACTCAGGGCGGTGTACAGCCATGTTAAAACAACATATACCCATAACATTTAAAAAAACAGTTTAAAATATATTAAAAATTTGGCCCTTATATTAAAAGCTACAAACACCCAATTTAAAATTCATTTTCTAAGTCAGCCCGGCCCGTTGGAACAAAAGAGTCTTTAAGGGCACGCCGAAAGGTACGTAGGTCGGGGATCATGCGAATCTCCGGGGGCAATTCGTTCCAGAGGGCATTGAGCAGAGGGATGGACTAGAAGACCTCCGAGGTCCCTCCCAACTCCCTCCTGATTCTGATTCAGTGGGAAAGAGAAGCTGGTGTCAAACCAGAGAGATTTGCCTCTCTGGGGGAGGATTGACTTCCTTCCAGGCTCCGTGAGAGAGTCAAGCCTCTTCTCCTGGAGACGCTTCGGATTCCACCGCGCTCCATCAAAAATCTTTTTGTGTGCTCATTGTCTATTTTTGGGCATGGATTCCTCACTTGGCCCTCCTGGACGGGCGTCCTGACGTCCTGCGGGGAGATTCCTGACCAGCTTCGCTTGCAGACTTGCTGGCTTTTACGAGCAACCGAGTCCTTGCAGGAAGGAAACAACGGAGCTGGAAGGGACCTCGGAGGTCTTCTAGTCCAACCCACTGCTCGAGCAGGAGACGCTGCACCATTTCAGGCACATGGTTGTCCGATCTCTTCTGGAAAACCTCCAGGGATGGAGCGGCCACAACTTCTAGTGGCAAGCTGTTCCGCTGGTTAATTGCTCTCACTGTCTGGAAATGTCTCCTTCATTCTAGGTTCAAACTCAAGTTTCTCCTGGGATTGAATCCGAGTAATCACACAGCTAGCCCGAGGGAGTCAGAGCCCCCCCTCCCCATATCTATGGGGCAGATCCTAAGCACAGAGAGTGGGGGGGGGGAGCCCAGCCAGAAGCCCCGAATGCCAGAAATGTCTCTCCAGCCCAAATTTGCTCTCAGCTGTTCGGACGCTCCACCCACTCTTGTCTTGATGGAACCACAATTCGGACAGGTGGGATAACTCGGGAAGGGGGGGGAGAGAAGGGGGGCATTCCTGCATCTGAAGGTCTCAACCCCCGCTTCTCCCCCCCCCGGCTGGGTTTAACCCGGGATCTTTTGGTGGTGGCGGTGGGGAGAACGAATGCCATCCGCTCCGACCCCTTTCGGAGTGGGCTTTGATGAAAACCGTCCACGCTGCGCAGAGACCCGTTTCTTAAGCGCTGGAGTTGTGTTCATTTTCAGGTTTTTTCCCCCCGTTTTATGTTTTTACAGCTGGTCCTCGACTTACAACGGTCCCTTTACGACCATTCCAAGTTGCAAGATCACTGGGAAAAGGAACTTACGGCTGTTTTTTCACACTTACGACCGTTGGGCCGTCGCGTGATCGAAATTCAGACCTTTTAACGTTGAACCTTCATGAATACGCACCCTAACCCTGCTGAGTTTTGATCACAAGAATCTTTGCAACGGTCCTAAGCACCGGTGGGCTTCCAAAATGTTAGCAAGGGGTTCTCTGCCCAGTTGTTGGGTGGGCGTGGCCATGGTAGGCGTGGCCTAGTCAGTCTCCTGCACCACGGCGGGAGGGGGGTGTTTTTGCCCTCCCCAGGTTCCAGAACCTTTCCTCAAGCCTCCGGGAGGGTGAAAATGGCCTCCCCAGGCTCCGGAGGCCCTCTGGGAGGGTGAAAATGGCCTCCCGAGACTCTGAAGGCCTTCTTCCTGAACTTCTGGTACACCTCCCTGAGCCTCCGTGTGCGCCCTGCACTTACCTGCATCCAAAACGGGCCGTGTGGGGACTCCTGGGAGGGGCGGTGTGCGGTGTGAGGGGTCAGCCAGGAGTGGGATTTGGGGGGGTTCTCCGAACTGCACAGAATCTTAGCTAGAGGTTCTCCCGAACCCCTGCGAACCCCCAGCAGTCCATCCTGCTGGTCCTAAGTGTGAGAAGCTGTCATAAGTCACTTTTTCAAGGGCCGTTGTAACATTGATCGGTCACTAAACGAATGCTTGAAGGTCGAGGATTAAACTGTAATCCTCTGTAAATCAAAGACATTTTGATTTTATTTATTTATTTATTTTATCTAATTTCCACGCTGCCCCCCCGACCCCCGCCCTCTCCCACTACCAGGGTTGCGATACCATCGACGGCCGAATAAAACGACGACGTGACGACAACACAAAAATGTCAGGCATTAACCAGATAAAAAAGGAAAAAGGATTTAAAAAAAACAACCCCAGATAAATAAAAATAAAACTTCCAAGAGTCGAGAGACAGCCCTGTCCCGTCAAACTTTTGTAGACTTGTAGATGACGGAGCGGCGAAGAATATTGGAGAAATGTAATATAAATATAAGAGAAAATTAGCTCCTTTTAAAATCCAGGCTCCAGCAAAGAAAAACAAAACAAACAAACAAAAACCACAGCAGTTGATTGACAAAAATGTTCTGGAAGATTTGGGGGGGGGGGTTGCCAGTCATGTGACCAAACAGAAAACACCCCTTAATACCCTTAAAAGGAAGGCAGCTTTGCTATTTTGGGATTCAGGAGCTGAAGGATCAGATGTTGGGAGACAGAATTTATGGGGGGGGGGCATTAGGGAAGGAAAAAAAAAAAAGCCGACCCTTGTGGGAAAAAAGGAATTCTTTGGACCTTGGCCCAAGAATTTTTTTTTTTTTGGAACAAGTTTTATTAAATTTTTCTTTTACATACATATTTTATGAATAGAGGATTGACCGGGTCACATTTTACACAACTTATAACATCGTTATATATTAATTTTTATAATCTGTTCCAATCTTTTTTGTTTTTTCCAAATACAATCTACATATTTCAATTTCCGCCATAATGTTCTTTTTTTTTTTTACGATCCTTTTTTTTCTCCCCAAATTTTTTTTTATTTTTAAACAAACAAAACATAAAACATCCTTCATCCATTACAATTTCAAGCAGTGTGTCGATCGGTTACAAATCCCTTGTGTTTCTTCCCCATAGTCATATTTTACTAATTATCTAATTTCTCATATTATCAACCTGATATATATCTTTATATCCTTATTCCCATTTATCATTTATTCAACAATGGCATTATCATTCAAAAAAAAAAAATTATATTCACATATTATATTCTAACATTTATTTTATATTTCATATTTCATTTCCATGTTTTATTTTATTGCCATAATATTCTTTTTCCCTACTTTTTTAAATCTTATCTTAATCTCTTCTTAATACATAATGTATAAACAATATCACCAATCGCCCTTCAAATCCTAATTTCTTTGTATGACTTCAATTAACTGTCTTATTTCTCCATTTTTTTAATTGATTTTAAATGGGATTTTAAATATGGGGTTTTATAAATTGGGCCTATTATTTAATAATTTTAATTATTTTTAAATTTTGTCTGTTCTTTGTGTTTTTAATTAGGCTGTACACCGCCCTGAGTCCTTCGGGAGAAGGGCGGTATGGAAATAAAATTAATAAATAAATAAAATAAATAAATTTATAAATTATATTTCTCAAGACCCCCATCACTTTTTTAGCTATAAACGTCTTAGTCACTTTTTACTTTGAAACCCTTTAACTTAATTGACCTTCTTCCACATCTTATCTTACCTTGACCCAAGAATCGATCCCTGACCAGAAAGATTTTGTGTAGCGCCCCGATAATGTGGGTCAATCATCTGACCCATTGATTCGGGTGCCAATTTAATTCTTTCGCTGCTGGCGTTCTACAGCCCCCAACTCAATTGTTGATTATTTTTAAAGGAAGGGTGTTCAGTCTTGGCCACTTTAAGAGTGGTGGACTTAGGACAACCTCATCTGGTACCTTTCTTTTTTTTATCTCAATAGAATCTGTCAATTCTCCATCTATCATTACTTTTGCTGTTTGTTTATGCTAAATGGCTTCTAACTGCTTGAATAAATGGAATAAATAAATAAATAAATGAGGATAATGATATAAAGATATATATATCAGGCTGAAAATATGAGAAATTAGTAAAATATGAATATGGGGAAGAAGCACAAAGGATTTGTAACCGATCGAACAACCTGTTTGCAATTGTAATGGATGTTTTATGTTTTGTTTGTTTAAAAAAAAAAGCAAAAAAAAAAAAGCGGTGGACTTCAATTCCCAGAATCCCCTGGCCTGCCTGCTTGCCTGCTTTATTTATTTATTTATTTTTAAAAAAATAATTTTTATTGATTTTACAACAACAACAAAGGCAGTCAGATGGAAGAGGAGTTTTGACTAAGTTGTGCCAAGTTTGTGATTCTATTCCTGAGTTGGACTAGAAGACCTCCATGGTCCCTTCCAGCCTCACGATTCTATGATCCCTCCTTCTTTCTTCACCCCCCCCACCCAGGAGAAAAGGATCAGAGACCGTGTGTGTGTGTGTGTGTGTGTGTGTGTGTATGTGTCCCCTTTTGGAAGGGCAAGGACCTGTATTTTGATTTTCTCTTTGGTTTTAACCAATTTGGGGATTATTCTCCTTGTTTTGAGATGGGCGGCTGTAAAATTAGAATAAATAAATATCTATATACACTGCTCAAAAAAATAAAGGGAAGGCAAGCAGAAGACATCCGAGATCTGAATGAATGAAATAGCCTTATTAAATACTTTGTTCATTACATACAATAGTTTTGTGTTCCCCTTAGTTGTTTGAGCAGTGTATAAACTACTGTATGTAAAGAACAAAGTATTTAATAAGGCTATTTCATTCATTCAGATCTCGGATGTCTTCTGCTTGCCTTCCCTTTATTTTTTTGAGCAGTGTATATAGATATACAGGTAGTCCACAATTTACAACATTACTACATTGTTTGTGTAATGACGGTTCAAAGTTACAACAGCACTGAAAAAAAGTCACTTACGACCATTTTTCACACTTATGACCATTGCAGCATCCCCTTGGTCATGTGAGCAAAATTCAAACTCTTAGCAACTGGCAGGTACTTATGACAGTTGCAGAGGTCATGTCTTCCCCATTTGTGCCCTGACAAGCAAAGTCAGTGGGGAAGCGAGGTTCACTTAACAACTGTGTTACTCACTTAACAATACAACAATTCGTTTAACAGCTGTGGCAAGGAAGGTCGTAAAATGGAGCAAACCTCACTTCACTGCTTCTCTCACTTAATCACGGAAAATTTTGGGCTCAATTGCGGTCGTAAGACAAGGACTACCTGTATTCGCCACCCGGAATCAGTTCGTTTGAGATTGGCAGCTGTAGAAACGGAATTAAGAAATAAAAAGAAATAGATTTTGTCAGAAGAATCATTTGGGCTTCCAATGTGAGTTGGGGCTGCATCAATAAAAATTAAGAATAAATAAAAATGAAATCCACACAGCCGTGAGGACAGAAAAAAAATATTTATGCCTAAAAGCAAAATAATAATTTGCTTTTAGGGGCCTGCTGCAGAGAAACGGGGCTGCAAAGAAACGGGGTACAGCAGCAGACTTTTTATAGGGGAGCTTGTCCTGGGGGCCGAAGTGTCTATGTGCTGATTGTGGGGTGACACCTGAGGTGTGTGTGTTTGTGTTTGGGTGTGTAGGTATGTTTATTTTTGTGAACATGCAGTTCCTCTCTAGGAGACCTAATTTCATTCACTCTGTTCGTATTTGCAGACCTTATCCTTTGATATGTAGATTGGGTCCAGGTTAACTTTTTTTTAAAAAAAAGTTTTTATTTTTATTTCTCATAAACACATTTACATGTACAGTCATTTATCCATCATTTTTCATTCATCTTTTCTTTTAACTTTCATTTTTAATTTTTACTTTTTCAGGGCTGCTCTTTTACCCTTTACCTTTACTCCAACCTTTCTTCTTCTCCTTCCCTTCTCTTCCTTCCTCTTTCTCCTCCTACTTCCTTCGTTCTTCCTCTCCTTCTCTTTCCTACTTCCTTTCCCCCACTCCTCTCTTCTTCCCTCCTTCTAACCTTCTCCTCTGCTCCTCTTTCCCATCCCTTTTCTTTCTCTCCTTTCCCCTTTCTTCTCTCTCCTCCTCTTTCCTCTCTCCTCCTTTCCCCTCTCTCTACTCCTTCCCCTCTCTCCTGTTGTTCAGTTCAACAGGAACAGTTCAACCTTTTCAGTTCAATCTAAAGTGGTATTCAAGCAGCCCCAATTTTCTAATTATCTTTATTCTCAGTTCCTCTCTAGGAGACCTAATTTCATTCACTCTGTTCGTATTTGCAGACCTTATCCTTTGATATGTGGATTGGGTCCAGGGTAATTTATTGTGGGGGTTTGAGGGCCTTTGCTCATTTTAGTGGATTAATTTAGCTCCCGCTCAACTGTCAATGATCTAGGGGAGAGACCCTGAGTCCCAGACCTTGGTGGACTCCGTTTAAATATTTTTAAGGGGAAGATGGAAACTCGGCAGAAAGAATAAAATAATTTTCGGATAGGAAGCTTCTCACAACAGATTCTTTTAACAGCGGTGCCAATCCAGAGGGGCCGAAATGCTCCGGCCACGCTTTGCGGCCAGCAATCAGAGCAGGGATATTGTCCTGTTAGGGATTAACTGTCCTGCCGGCTGATCCTAGGAGACAATCAGTGGCGTGTTCGTTTCATGAGACCAAAATGGAAAGTGAGATCCATCCTGCACTCAGCCTCCATATATGTATGTGTGTGTGTGTTTAATATTTTTAAGGGAAGATGGAACATCCCACCCCCCCAAAACCTCTATTTAGGGGGTGGCTGGTGATTTTTTTTTGCCTCCGGCTGCAGATTTTAACTCTGTGGTCCAGGAAACTCTAAGAAACTCAGAGAGTTACAGACCCAAACTATTTTTTTTATAATACTCTTTTTTTTATACTTTTATACTTTTTTTTTTAATCCAAATTTCTTTTTTTTTTGTTATGCAAAGTTTTTTTGCATAATGCATTTTTATGCAGACTTTTTTTGTTAAGCCAAACGACTTTTTTCATGCAGAGTTTATATATATATATATATATAAGTCTTAAGTCTGACAACAGACAACACAAAATGTCTGACAAAGCCTGAAAGTGGTGATTTGAGATATCACCCTACTATGGCTATATAAACATCTTGAGCTACGTAGGAAAAAAACCCTGACTAGAAAGGTATTATATATATATATATATATATATATATATATGCAAAAAATTAAAATCTCGGGTGTTTTCCCGCGTCATTGTAAATAAGTTGGTGATTTTAACCAGGATTTTAAATATTTTAACCAATTTATTTACAATGACGCGGGAAAACACCCGAGATTTTAATTTTTTGCATATGCATACCCGCAATAACTTAAGAAGACATCTATATCTATATTTATATATCTATAATACCGCTGGATAAGGCTTTGGTAAGGCCACTTTTGGAATAGTTGCATCCAAATATTCCTAAAAAAAAGATGCTAAGACTCTGGAAAGAGTGCAGAGAAGAGCAACCGAGACAGTTAGGCGAAATAATTAAATTGTATTTGGAGAACAATGTCATGAGTTGTAAAAGAATGGCCTTGGTCAATAGTCTCTTCAGAAAATATGTATTGTTTGTTTGTTTATGGGTTTGTTTTAAAAAAATAAAAAAACTCTTTTTTAAAAAAAAGATGGTTAGGAGATTGGAGGATTTTTTATTATTTATTTTATTTTATTAGTCCAATTTATATGCCGCCCTTCTCCGTAGACTCAGGGCGGCTTACAATGCATTATAGCAATAGCCTGCATACTTTTTGGTATATTAGGGCTTTCGGTCCCCCCTAAGCGGTGTTGTTCTATACAAAGTCAGCTTATTGCCCCCAACAATCTGGGTCCTCATTTTACCTACCTCGGAAGGATGGAAGGCTGAGTCAACCTTGAGCCTGGAGAGATTCGAACTTGCACTAATTGCAGGCAGCTGGCAGCTAAGTGCTAGCACTTAACAGCACTTTAGTCCGCTGCACCACTGAGGCACATACGAAGAACGGTTGCAGGAATTGGGGATGTCTAATCCAGTAAAAAGGACCAGGGGTGACATGGATAACAGTCTTCCAAAATTTGAGGGGCTGCCCCAAAGAAGAGGGGGGGGTCAACCTATTTTCCAAAAAACAGAAGGCAGGACAAGAAACAATGGATGGAAACTAATCAAGGAGAGAAGCAACCTAGAATTAAGGAGAAACTTCCTAACAGTGAGAACAATTAACCAGTGGAACGACTTGCCACCAGAAGTTGGCAAGGGGGTTGGACTAGAAGACCTCCAAGGACCCTTCCAGCTCGGTTATTCTCTAATTTTGGAAAACGGATAGCTCTTTGCAAAGGCTCGGCTTCCAAAGCAAACATTAATCATGCACGTATGAATTCTTTTTTTTTTCTTTTCCATTTTTCGGATAAGGGAAGAAAAACTTCGGGAAAAAGCAAGTTAAGGTTGCTGCTTTGGCATTTCTCCTGAATTTTAAAATGTGCGGAAACGTTGCTTCTGTCAAAAGACTTTAGAGTGTGTGTTGTTGTGTGTAAGAGGAGAAGAAAAAAACTCTTCCTGCTGGTTTTTCCATGTCCCTTCACATTTCTGGCTCTGTCACTTCAGGTAGTCCTCGACTTACGACCAGAATTGAGCCCCTCCGCATTTCCGCTGCTAAGCGAGACAGTTGTTAAGTGAACCACTGCAGTTGTTACGTTAGTTGCAAGGTTGTTAAGCGAATCTGGCTTCTCCGTTGACTTGGCTTGTCCGAAGGTCGCCAAAGGGGATCATGACCCCCTTTGTGACCATCATAAATACGAGTCACTTGCTGAGCGTCCAAAATTTGGATCACGTGACTACGGGGACGCTGCAGGGCTCTTAAGTGTAAAAACAGTCCTCTTTTTTTTCAGTCCCATTGTAACTTTGAATGGTCACTAAACGAACAAGTTGAGCACCGCCGGTGCAGCTCCTTGAACGACTGCGGTGATCCGCTTAACGACGGTGGCGAGAAAGGCACGCGTGAAACGGGGCAAAACTCACTGAACGACCGTCTCGCTTAGCCACGGGATCATTGGGCTCGAATTGTGGTCGTAAGTTGAGGACCACCTGGCCTTGATTGATTCGATAAGAGAGGGCAATCGAAACATGCGTACACACGGAGGTGAAGGGGAAGGTGACCAGGAATCATGCATCAAAATGGAGATCGGAGGGCCGCCTCGGCTGCTGCACCCACAATTTCGTGCAGGGGTCCCTCTGGGGCCGTCGTATCTGGTGGGCGCCAGGTTGGGGAAGACGGACCCTGCGCACAGGAGGCCTGGCTGGGGGGCTGCTGCAGCTCAGCTGATCTCCCCGGAGAGCCGAGAGGCGGCTCGACTTTCCCTGGCTCTTGCAGCCGCTTGACCTCAGTGCTCAGCTATGAAGGGTGGTGCGTGCCTTTGTGTGTGTGTGTGTGTAGTTGTGTGTGCCTGCAGAGAGGAAGGGGAGGAGGAAGGAGGCTTCTCAGAGTAACCGAATTGCTCCTTGCTGGTTTTTTCCCTGCCTGTTCCCTTGGAGAGAAACTTGTTTTTTGCGTGGGAATCTTCAACAGGCGTCGATCCGGACAGTTTCTTGCTGATCTTGGAAGATGTTTATTTATTTATTTATTATATTTCTATACCGCCTTTCTCCCGTAGGACTCAAGGCGGTGTACAGCCAAGAAAAATATAGATACACAAACATCATAAAATTGCTAATTAAAATTATTATTATAACATAGTTTATAAAAAAAAAAAGAAAGTTTAGAAACTTTCCCCCTTTCCCTCCCACCCCCACAACAATCCCGCTGCGTACAGGTGGTCCTCGAACCGACGACCGCAACGGAGCCCCCAAATTTCCGTGGCTAAGTGAGTTTGGCCTCGTTGTATATGACTTTTCGTGCCGCCGTCGTTAAGTGAATTCCGGCAAAATCGTTTGGTTAGGAACACGGTTGTTGAGCGAATCTGACTTCCCCGTGGACTTGGCTTGCCAGAAAGGGGAAATCATGTGACCCCAGGAGGACACTGCGACCGTCATAACTCAGAGTCAGTTGCAGAGTGTCTGAATTTTGATCAGGTGACTGCGACGGTCGTAAGTGTGAAAAATGGTCACAAGTCAGTTTTTTCAGTGCCATTGTGACTAAATGAACGGTTGTAAATTGAGGCTCAACATTAGGGGCGACTGAGGCTTTGCTGCTGGGCACCCCCAAATCTAACCCACGTTTTCCCTGCTCTTGAGACTCCACCTCCCATCATCCCCTGCCACACTTTTTTTTTTCCTTTGAAGAGGGGGAGTTTTTTTCCATCTCAGGGGTCTTGGCAGCTGCAATCCCCCCCCAAGGCTTTCATGCCTGTGCAGAGCCCTGGAATTTGTCAAATGAAGTTATGAATCATCAAACAAACAGAAAATGCTTTTTTGAATTATGGGCCAAACTCCTTCAGGCTTCGGATTGGAGTCTGCCAGAGACCTTTTTCCAGGGAAGTCCGGCTTTCGGGCCCTTCTTCCTGGTGCTTTTGTGCGCGCAGGGTAACCTCTGAGGATGTGCAGAGTGTTTCCCTTTTGTGCTACCCGTTGCAAAGCTTCACTTTTTATACATGCAGTTGGACACCGGAAGGCATCAATGGCTTTTTGGCATTCTGTGGGGGATCCAGTCCAGGGTTCAAGAAGGCCTTGTCCCCACACCTCCAATTCCCTTCTCTTCCCTTCCCTTCCCCTTCTCTCTTCTTTCTTCCCTTCCCTTCCCTTCCCTTCTCTCTTTTCCTTTCCTTTCCTTTCCTTTCCTTTCCTTTCCTTTCCTTTCCTTTCCTTTCCTTTCCTTCTTTTTCTTTTTTCCTTTCCCTTCTCTTCCCTCCCTTTCCCTTCTTTTTATTCTTTCCTTTCCTTTCCTTTCCTTTCCTTTCCTTTCCTTTCCTTTCCTTTCCTTTCCTTTCCTTTCCTTTCCTTTCCCTTCTCTCTCCTTTCTTCCCTTCCCTTCCCTTCCCTTCTCTTCTTCCTTTCCTTTCCTTTCCTTTCCTTTCCTTTCCTTTCCTTTCCTTTCCTTTCCTTCCCTTCCCCTTCTCTCTCCTTTCTTCCCTTCCCTTCCCTTCCCTTCCCTTCCCTTCCCTTCCCTTCCCTTCCCTTCCCTTCCCTTCCCTTCCCTTCCCTTCCCTTCCCTTCTCTTCTTCCTTTCCTTTCCTTTCCTTTCCTTTCCTTTCCTTTCCTTTCCTTTCCTTTCCTTTCCTTTCCTTTCCTTTCCTTCCCTTCCCTTCCCTTCCCCTTCTCTCTCCTTTCTTCCCTTCCCTTCCCTTCCCTTCTCTTCTTCCTTTCCTTTCCTTTCCTTTCCTTTCCTTTCCTTTCCTTTCCTTTCCTTTCCTTTCCTTTCCTTCCCTTCCCCTTCTCTCTCCTTTCTTCCCTTCCCTTCCCTTCCCTTCTCTTCTTCCTTTCCTTTCCTTTCCTTTCCTTTCCTTTCCTTTCCTTTCCTTTCCTTTCCTTTCCTTTCCTTCCCTTCCCCTTCTCTCTCCTTTCTTCCCTTCCCTTCCCTTCCCTTCCCTTCCCTTCCCTTCCCTTCCCTTCCCTTCCCTTCTCTTCTTCCTTTCCTTTCCTTTCCTTTCCTTTCCTTTCCTTTCCTTTCCTTTCCTTTCCTTTCCTTTCCTTTCCTTTCCTTTCCTTTCCTTTCCTTTCCTTTCCTTTCCTTTCCCTCTTCCCTCTTCCACCTTCCCTCCCCTCCCTTCCCCCTCCTCTTCCCGTAACCCCAGGATTCAGCAACAGTTCTAAATACATGCCCGTTGCCAAGTGGCCATAAACACGAGGACCAGTCTTAAAGTCACTTTTTCAATGTCCGTCGTAACCCCGAACGGTCACTCAATGAAGGTTTGTATGTCTAGGACTCCCCGTAACGAATCCAGCTGGGTCTTTTCCAACCACCCAAGCCAAAGGCTGCTCCCCTCTAGACGGGGGTCCTCCCCTTTGCTGCGGGGCGTGCCCACACGAGGAAAGGAGGAGGGTTACCTGTGGCATTAGCAAGCCGGCTCACAATGCATCTGGAGAAGCACAGCTGGATTTGGCCAACCTTCACAGGCTCTGCTCTCCCGTTGCTCAACGCGCTTCTGTCTTTTTTTTAAAAAAAAGCTGTCTAGGTTGGAGAAAAAGGAAATTTTTACTCAACACCGCCAACAGCCAAACACAATCACCGACCCCGGGTGTCTGCTGGCACCAAACCCAGACCAACACCTGTTCCCTTTCTTTGCTCCGTCCTGCTGCTCTTCCAAGCCGGACGCTCCGATCCGGCCCCCCTTTTTCCTCGCCTGGATGGGCGTCCAGATTGGGAACAGCCCCCCCCCCTAAGCAGCTGTCCTGGCTGGGGCAGGACGTGGGCGGGAGAGGAGAAGGTTTTGCAAGGGAGCAAAATCTTGTCGTTTTGGGGGAGGTTGCGGAGTGTGCCACGGGGCACTTGGGGGATGAGAAAGCCGCTAAAAAACAAAACAAAAAAAGATATCGCAGGCGGTCCTCGACTTACAATGGTTCGTTTAGTGACCGGGTGCTGGAAATAGGGGCTTACGATCGTTGGCAAGGAAGGGAAAATCTTGTCGTTGTCTCAGATTGCAGAGCGGGTGTGTTTTGTGCGCTCAGAGGATGAGAAGGCCACTAAAAGACATCGCAGGCCGTCCCTGACTTATAACGGTTCGTTTAGTGACCGTTCGGCGTGACGACGGCCCTGGGAAAAAGGCATTTATGGCCATTTTTCCACACTTACCATCCTTACGGCTTCTCCATGGTCACCTGGTCAAAATTAACTCGGCGACTGGCTCATATTTACGTCTCAAGATCGTGTGACCTCCTTCGGGGGACCTTCTGGCGAATAACCGGACGCGTTCATTAAAAAAAGATAGTTCCTGAGCATGTGCAGAGGGCCTTTGTCATTGGGTGGTCCTCCTCTCTTCCCCAAAGGGCTGGTCCTGAGGTTACAGATGAGACAATTTGCAGAAAGGATGAAATTCTTGAGAGACCGGCCGACCCTGTGAAATGGGGAAGGGTCTGGGGGACAGGAGAGGCTCCTCTGCTGCCCCCCATTGGGGGGGGATCCCCTCTCCTCCTGGCATCCGGAGAGGCATCTGACCCTGGGAGGGGAGCGGGTGTCGCCGTGCACGGGCTGCTGCAAACATCTGTAGCCCATTTCCTTCCTGGGCTCCATCCAGAAAGCGGGCGGGGGGCTCACCGGCTGCTTTTTCCCCTGGTGAAGTTTGTGCGTGTGAAGGATTGTGAACGTTTGCACGCTTTGGGGAAAGAGTGACCCCCCCTTCCTTCCTCTCTTCCCCCCCTTCTTTTTTTTTAATGGGGGGAGAAAACAAGCAAGCAGGGTGCCAAACCTCAGCTTTTGGTCTTTCAGGGAATGACTTTGGTTTGAGACTAAGGTTGGGAGTTGAAAAGGTTGGATTCCGGGAAAGCCTCTCAATTTGTCTGCCTGTCTCTATCATCTGTCTGTCTGTCTTGTCTGTTCGTCCGTCTGTTCTCCCATCCATCCATCCATCCATCCATCTATCATCTGTCTGTCTATCTATCCTCTATCCATCCACCCATCCATCTCTATCATCTACCTGCCTTCCTTCCTTCCTTCCTTCCTTCCTTCCTTCCTTTCTTTCTTTCTTTCTTTCTTCCTTCCTTCCTTCCTTCCTTCCTCTTTCTCTTTCTGTTTCTCTTTCTCTTCCTTTCTTCCTTTTTCGTTCTTTCTTTCTCTCTTTCTCCATCCATCCATCCATCTATCTGTCTATTCTCTATTCATCCATCCATCCATCCATCTCTATCACCTGCTTGCCTGCTTTTCTTTCTTTCTTTCTTTCTTTCTTTCTTTCTTTCTTTCTTTCTTTCTTTCTTTCTTTCTTTCTTTCCTTTCTTTCTTTCTTTTTTTCTTTCTTTCTTTCCTTTCTTTCTTTCCATCATCCATCCATCTATCATCTGTCTATCTGTCTATCCTCTATCCATCCATCCATCCATCCATCCATCCATCCATCTCTATCATCTGCTTGCCTGCTTTTCTTTCTTTTTCTTTCTTTCTTTCTTTCTTTCTTTCTTTCTTTCTTTCTTTCTTTCTTTCTTTCTTTCTTTCTTTCTTTCTTTCCATCCATCCATCCATCCATCCATCTATCATCTGTCTATCTGTCTATCCTCTATTCATCCATCCATCCATCTCTATCATCTGCTTGCCTGCCTTTCTTCTTTCTTTCTTTCTTTCTTCTTTCTTTCTTTCTTTCTTTCTTTCTTTCTTTCTTTCTTTCTTTCTTTCTTTTTCTTTCTTTCTTTCTTTCTTTCCATCCATCTATCATCTGTCTTCCTCTATTCATCCATCCATCCATCCACCTCTATCATCTGCTTGCCTGCTTTTCTTTCTATCTATCTATCTATCTATCTATCTATCTATCTATCTATCTATCTATCTATCTATCTATCATCTATCTATCTATCATCTCTCTCTCTCTCTCTCTCTCTCTCTCTCTCTCTCTCCCCTATCTGTCTATCTATCTACATTTTTATTCAGGTAGTCCCAACAAATTTCTGTTGCCCAGTGAGACAGTTGTTAAGTGAGGTTTGCCCCGTTTTGCGACCTTTCTTGCCACAGTTAAGTGAACTAGTGCAGTTATTTCTTGTCTTTCCTTCCAATGCTTTGGAGAATAGGTGGACCCCCTCTCTTCTTCGTGGCAGCCCCTCAAATATTGGAATGCTGCTCTCATGTCTCCCCTAATCCTTATTTTCATTAAACTAGCCATGCCCAGTTCCTGCAACCGTCCTTCGTTTGTTTTAGTCTCAGGCCTCTGATCCTCTCCGTTGCTCTTCTCTGCACCTTTTCCCAAAGTCTCAGCGTCTTTTTGGTGACCGGAACCGGGGGCGATGGGGCATTGGCGGTGTGTGGAGGAGGTCCTGAGCGCTTCCCCTTCTCTTCCCCCCCTGCAGACAGCAAAGCCATTGTGGACGGCAACCTGAAGCTCATCCTGGGGCTGATCTGGACCCTCATCCTCCACTACTCCATCTCCATGCCCATGTGGGAGGATGAGGACGAGGAGGACGCCAAGAAGCAGACGCCCAAGCAGCGGCTCCTGGGATGGATCCAGAACAAGGTGCCCCAGCTGCCCATCACCAACTTCAACCGCGACTGGCAGGACGGCAAAGCCCTGGGGGCCCTGGTGGACAACTGCGCCCCGGGTGAGCATGCTGGGGGGGAAAGGGGGAAGGGAGGGGGGGAAGCACAGGATGACCCCCCCCCAGGAGAGCCTTACTGGACCCGATTCCCTGCAGATTGATTGAATGATTGATCGAATCTGGAGAGGTTTGCAATATATTTAGCCATAAAGGATATAGCCATTTATCTTGTCATCCATCCTTCCTTCACTTCTCCTTCCTTCCTTCCTTCCTTCCTTCCTTCCTTCCTTCTTTCCTTCCTTCCTTCTTTCCTTTCCTCCCTTCCTTCCTCCCCTTCCTTTCTTCCTCCCCTTCCTTCCTTCCTTTCCTCCCCTCCATTCTTCCTTCCTTCCTTCCATTCTTCCTTCTCCCCTTCCTTCCTTCCTCCCTCCCTCCCTTCCTTCCTTCCTCCCTCCCCTCCATTCTTCCTCCCTCCCTCCCTTCTCCCCTTCTTTCCTTCCCTTCCTCCCCTCCATTCTTCCTTCTCCCCTTCCTCCCTTCCTCCCCTCCATTCTTCCTTCCTTCCTTCCATTCTTCCATCTCCCCTTCCTTCCTTCCTCCCCTCCATTCTTCCTTCCTTCCTTCTCCCCTTCCTTCCTTCCCTTCCTCCCCTCCATTCTTCCTTCCTTCCTTCCATTCTTCCTTCTCCCCTCCCTCCCTCCCTCCCTCCCTTCCTTCCTCCCTCCCCTCCATTCTTCCTCCCTCCCTCCCTTCCTTCTCCCCTTCTTTCCTTCCCTTCCTCCCCTCCCTTCTTCCTTCTCTCCTTCCTTCCTTCCATTCTTCCATCTCCCCTTCCTCCCTTTCTCCCCTCCATTCTTCCTTCCTTCCTTCCATTCTTCCTTCTCCCCTTCCTTCCTTCTTTCCTTCCTTCCTCATCCATCTATCCACCCTCCCTCTCTCCCTCCCTCTCCTTCCCTCTCTCTCTCTCTCTCCAGCTCTTCCTTCCTTATCATCCATCCAAAAGAATCTTAAGTCACTTTTTTTCAGTGCCATTGTAACTCCAACAGTCACTAAATGAATGGACCACCTGTATTGTAAGCTGCCCAGAGATACCCTATACATTTTATAAACAAACAAACAAAAAAAATAATAACAATAAATAAGTGGTTTCAGCCCTTCCTTAGCTTGACAAGAAAGAAAATCGATAAGAAGGCTTATAAAATCCCATTGGCGTGGAAAATTCTGGAAGGGACCAGATGCTTCTCCGGTGACGTTAGAAACAAAGCCCAGGGAGATTTTTTTTTAAAAAGGGTATTTTTCCTCCACACATCCAGGCAAGGATTTACATATCCCGCTCTGGAATTTGCTGACTTCAGGGTTTGCTGGTAGCTGCTGCTGAGATGATTTAAATCAGTATTTCTCACTCTGGATAACTTTATGAAGGGGGAGGGAGGGACTTCAACTCCCAGAATTCCCTAGTCAGCACAGCTGGGCATTCTGGGAGTTGAAGTCCCCTCCCCTCATAAAGTTGTCCAGAGTGAGAAACGCTGACGTTTAAACTGAGATGGGCTTTAATTGCACAGTGCCGGTGGCCATCTTGACTTTTTTGACCCCCTTCCCCCCAGCCAGTGCCCCTGAATTCATTTTTGCTGCTGTCCAGGTTCAGTTGCCATTTTCTCCTGGTCCAATGCTGGTTTTCCAAGGACTTTGATGCAAACCACCAAGCTCAGAGACCACGAAGGACCCCACCCTCCATCTTCTCTTCCTCCTCTCCAGAAACTCCCCCTCCCTTCTAACACTGATGATGTTCCCTAGTTGGGTCATGAAAGGTCCCCAAGAAAACCACCAAGCTCCCAGAGCACCAAGGACCCCCCCCTCCACTATTATTGTCATCCTCTTTCTCCTTCTCTCCTTCGTCTCCTTTTCCTTCTCCTTTTCCTTCTCCACCTTCTCCTTCTCCTCCAGTGGAAGTTTTTAAGAAATTGGACAACCATTTGTCTGAAATTGTATGGGGTTTCCTGCCTGAGCAGGGGGTTGGACTAGAAGACCTCCAAGGTCCCTTCCAACTCTGTTATTCTCCTCCTCCTCCTCTCTTCCGTACACAATCCCCATTCCCTTCTAGCACTGATAATGTTACCTAGTTGGGTCATGAAACGTCTGCAAGAAAACCACCAGGCTCAGAGAGCACCAAGGACCCCCCAGTTCTTCTCCTCTTCCTCCTCCTCCTCTTCCTCCTCCTCCCACTCCCCCTCCTCCTCTCCACAAATGCCACTTCCTTCTAGCACTGATAATGTTGCCTAGTTGGGTCATGAAACGTCTGCAAGAAAACCACCAAGCTCAGAGACCACCAAGGACCCCACAGTTCAACCCTGAGCCAGAAATACTCTCTTCGGTTGAAATCTGCCAGGTTTGGACGCAAACCCGGTTTGTTAGCAGGGGACTGTCCATCGGTCCATCCTGGACCCGGCAAGCAGAAGAGTTTTGCCCTTCTCTTGCCTTTTCTTTGTTCTTTTGTCGTTTTTCCTGCCCTTTCCTTCCTTCCTTCCTTCCTTCCTCTCCCCTCTGGCTGCACGGGTGGCCGGCCCTGGCCTTCCTAACCTAAACAATCTGGAAGCAGATTTATAGCCCTGGAGGATTTGCACACATGGACACACACACACACACACACACACACAGAGCACTGAGTTTGGAAGGCTGGCCAAATTTGGACATGCTCAGAGGCTTCGCTGGATCGGTGTGTGTGCAGAAAGAGCCTGGCTAAAATAGAGTCACTTTGAAAGTGTTTCTCCACCTTCCAGTACAGAGGGGTCCTTGGGGGGAGGGGGGTCAGAAAATGTACCCCTCCCTCCCTCCGTTCTTTCCCTCTTTCTTTCTTTCTTTCTTTCTTTCTTTCTTTCTTTCTTTCTTTCTTTCTTTCTTTCTTTCTTCCTTCCTTTCTTCCTTTCTTCCTTTCTTCCTTTCTTTCTTCCTTTCTCTTTCTTTCTCTTCACTCTCACTTGTTCTTTCTCACTTTTTCTGTCTCCTTTCTTTCTTTCTTTCTTTCTTTCTTTCTTTCTTTCTTTTTCCTTCCTTCCTTCCTCCCTTCCTTTTTCCTCCCTTCTTTCCACCCCTCTTCACGCTCACTTTCTCACTCTCTTTCTCACTTTTTCTGTCTCTTTTTCTTCCCTCCCTCCCTCCCTCTCTCTTCTTTCTTTCTTCCTTCCTTCCTTTTTCCTTCCTTCCTTCCACCCCTCTTCATTCTCACTTTCTCTTTTTCTGTCTCTTTTTCTTCCCTCCCTCCCTCCCTCCCTCTTTCTTTCTTTCTTTCTTTCTTTCTTTCTTTCTTTCTTTCTTTCTTTCTTTCTTTCTTTCTTTCTTTCTTTCTTTCTTTCTTTCTTTCTTTCTTTCTTTCTTTCTTTCCTGTCTCTGCCATTCTTCAGCAAAGGAGCATCTCATTTAACCAAAGGGCGGGAGACCCAAACATTTGGCCCTTAGTTGACTCAGGGTGCCTTTCTCGCCCTCCAATTTTTGTCCTGAACCAGGACCCTGTAAGGAAGGCTGGGCTGAGAGAGAAGGACTCGCTTTAGAGTCAGCCAATTTCCAGGGTTGCAGGTGGATTTGAACCCAGAACCTAATCCCTGTTGGTTCTCATAACACACACACCCAACTTCACGCCAGGGTCCCTTGCTGGCCGCATCCTGCATCCTTGCAGAAGGACCCCAGTTGATGGGGGTCTCTGCCTCCTTGCCCCTCTGACCCTCCCCTTTTCTTTCCCTTCCAGGTCTGTGCCCAGACTGGGAGGCGTGGGATCCGAGGCAGCCGGTGGAGAATGCCCGTGAAGCCATGCAGCAGGCGGACGACTGGCTGGGGGTCCCTCAGGTACCCCTTGGAGATCAGGGGGGGGGGCTGGCTGGCTGGGGACGGGTGGGGGGCAGAACATCCTGGCACCAGGAAGGGGAAACTCCCAGGGAAACCAGCAGGGAGGGAGGGGGGGGGACAGCCGGAGCCCGTCTGCAGGCAGTGCTCCTGGGAGCTTTGCAAGAAGCAGGTGGAAATCCAACAGGTTCAGCCTCTCAGCTAACCATATATCACGCTTGCTGGGAAAAACGGGCTGCCCTCTCCGAATCCCCTGAAACCGATTCGTGTTCTCTTTGCAGGTGATTGCCCCCGAAGAGATTGTGGACCCCAACGTGGATGAGCATTCGGTCATGACCTACCTCTCGCAGTTCCCCAAAGCGAAACTCAAACCCGGAGCCCCCCTGAACTCCAAGCAAGTCTACCCCAAGAAGGCCAAGGCCTATGGGCCTGGTAAGCAGCCCTCGGGGGGGGAGGGGGGGGTTGAGGGTCCCAGAGCCAAGAAGGGTCAAATGATGGGGGGGAATAGTTGCCTCCTCTCTCCCTCCCTCCCTCCCTCCCTCCCTCGCTTTGTCGTCTTGCTGTTTTAGCAAGTCAATGAGCCAAGTTCCAAATTCCAGTATTCCCTTCCCTCCCTTCCCCTTTCTTCTTTCTTTCTTTCCTTCCTTCTTTCTTTCCTCCTCTCTCTCCTTCCTTCCTTCTCTCCCTCCCTTCTCCCTCTCACCTTCCTTCCTCCCTTTTTTCCCCTTCCCTTCCCTTTCCTCCTTCCTTCTTTCCTTCTCTCCCTCCTTCCTTCTTTCTCTCCCTCTCACCTCCCTTTATCCCTTCCCTTCCTCCTCTTCCTCTTCCTTTCCTGCTTCCCTTTCCCTCTTCTTTTCCTTTCCTTTCTTCTTCTTCCCCCCTCTTTCCTGCCTCCCTTCCCCTTCTTCTGCTCCCATTCCTTCTTCTTCATTTCTCCTTCCCCTTCTCCTGCTCTTTCTCCTTTCCCCCTCCTTTCCCCTTCCTCCTCCTCTTCCTTTTCTGCTTCCCTATACCCTTCCTTTCTTCCTTCCCCCTTTCCTCTTCTTTTTCCTTCCTTTCCCTTCTTCTTCCTCCCTCTTTCCTGCCTCCCTTCCCCCTTTTTCTTCTTCTGCTCCCATTCCTTCTTCATTTCTCCTTCCCCTTCTTCCTCCTCCCCTTCCCCTCCCTCCCTCCCTCCATCTCCCCCTCTTCTGGAGCCAAGGTTGCCCTTCACCCACTTTTCTCACCTTCCCCTAGGTATCGAACCCCACGGAAACACGGTGCTGAAACCAGCCCATTTCACAGTCGAGACGGTTGAGGCTGGCTTGGGAGAGGTGCTGGTGTACATTGAAGACCCCGAGGGACACACGGAAGAGGTATGCCACCCACTCCCCAGCGCCCAGAGTGTGCCCCAGGCAGGGCCGGCCTCAACTTCCCCAGCCCCCCTTCCCAACAGGCCCTATAGCTTCTGCCCAGCCAGGGAGTCTAACCGCTCTCAAAGCTGCAAAGAACAATTAACCGGTGGAACAGCTTGCCACCAGAAGTTGTGGGTGCTCCCTCACTGGAGGTTTTCAAGAAGAGACTGGACAGCCATTTGTCTGAAATGATATAGGATCTCCTGCTTGAGTAAGGGGCTGGACTAGAAGACCTCAAGGGTCTCTTCCAACTGTGTTACTCTATTCTTTTATTCTGCTATTGTTCTTGTTATTCTAATAGTCTGATATTTTGTTATTCTGTTATTGTTAATATTATCTGTTATAGTTCTTGTTCTGCTACTATTCTGTTACTGTTATTCTGGTATTCTGGTATTCTGTATGAAAGGGTCTCCTGTTTAAGCAGGGGGTTGGACTAGAAGACCTCCAAGGTCCCATCCAACTCTCCTATTGTTCTTCTGTTGTCATTCTGCTATTCTGTTATTCTGCTCGTGGCCTACCCATTTTTCCTTGGAGATCTTTTTTTTTAAATTTTTAAATTTTGATTTATATGCCGCCCTTCTCCGGAGACTCAGGGCGGCTTACAATGCGTTAAGCAATAGCCTTCATCCTTTTGTATATTTATACAAAGTCAGCTTATTGCCCCCACAAACTGGGTCCTCATTTCACCTACCTTAGAAAGGATGGAAGGCTGAGCCAACCTTGAGCCTGGGGAGATTCGAACTTGCAGTAATTGCAGGCAGCTGGTGTTAATCACAATGCTATCAGTCTGCCTCCTGCCCTGTGCAAAAATCTCCTCTTTGGATTTGAAATAAATAAAATGGGTTTTAATTCAATCCATCCCTTCCCACTGAGGGCTCCAAGAGTTGGAAGCTGCCACGGGCTGTCTGGCATGGCCAGCTGGTAGGAAGATGCACCGAGTAACAAAATCACAGAGTTGGAAGGGAGCTTGGAGGTCTTGTAGTCTAACCCCCTCCTCAAGCAGGAAAAGGTAAGACCACCCCAGTCAAATGGCTGTCCAATCTCTTCTCAAGAACCTCCAGTGTTGGAGCACTCACAACTTCTGGTGGCAAGCCGTTCCACGGGCTAATTATTCTGACACTCAAAGACTCCCGTCCTGCCCTTCTCCTCTCCTCCCTCTAACCCCAAATGGCATGGCAGATCCCCGTTCCCCGCCATGCCCAAGGAAAAGGGCACCCTCCTCCCTCCCTGCTAGGCTGGGTTTGAGACCCTCAGCTGCTCCGACTGGCACCGCCGGGTGACGCTGGCATCCACCTGGGCCGTGACTCTGCAGGCATCTAGGGCGAAGGCGTGAAGAAGTCCGGAGCTTGTGCTGAGCGACAGACGGCAGCTGTCGGCACAAGCCGCTGGCACGGCTGGGTTAAAGCCCCCTCCCTGTTTCTTTCCTTCCCCCCCCCAGGCCAAAGTGGTTGCCAACAACGACAAGAATCGGACTTATTCGGTCTCCTACGTGCCCAAGGTGGCTGGCTTACACAAGGTGAGAGGACTGTCCCGGGGCAGGTGGGGTGGCGAGAAGGACGGGGTGACCTCTGCAGAACGATCTCTCCCCTTAAAAAAACCCAGACCACATAATGCAGGTCAGCCAACATTCCATTGAATGTCCATTCAATGCTACAACGGTACGGGGAAAAAAGTGATTGATGAGCAGTTTTCATTATTTTTTTTGCTCCAAAAGACTCATTAGGGCTTATTTTCCAGATAGGTCTTATTTGGGGGGAAATACGGTACTCAGTGCATCCCTCTGGCTGACAATTTTAACTGCGTGTTCTGCCCCAGCTATGGACCCCAAAGAACGCAGCCCACACCAAGTCCGTACAAACCTTAGTTGACTAATGAAGGGCTACTAATGAGCTTTCTTAGTAGTTGTTCTAACACACGTACAGTTTAAATCCGTCTTTTCTGAACAAGGGCTGTTCATTTAACTTCATTAACAGCCGACAAGAATCCAAAGAATAATAACTCAATTCTGAGGCACAGTATTTTAGATAACCATCATCTTACTGTGGTTGGCAGAATGCCCAGAAGCAATTTGCAGGAAAACTGACAAAGAGAGAAACAAGAATCAAACATTTCTGGAATCAAGACGCGAAGGAATGTGAACGAAGTTGTTCCCTGCAAATTGCTTCAGTCGGTGTTCCTCCTTAAATAGGCTAAGGGAGTGGCCAATTAGCCCCAAGCCTTGAGGAGACCTCCTCCTGAGGAGCCACTCCTGCCTTTTGGCAGCTCTGCGCGCCCGTGCATTGAGAAGAGTCTCCTCCTCTTCTTCCTCTTCACCCATGGAAGCTTCTGGAGGTTCTGAAGGCCGTGGCTGAATCCTGGCCTCTGGCACCACATCTTCTCCAGCCTCCTCACTGTCCGACTCGAGCGCCAGCTGCACAGGCTGCTGGCACAGCACCACACCAGCCTCCTCGCTGTCGGAATCAGCTACCAGGTGCACAGGCCGCTGACGGGCCACAACACTGGGGCTTATTTTGGGGGTAGGGCTTCTATTACAAGCATCCTGAAAATTCATGCTAGGGCTTATTTTCCGATTGGGCCTTATTTTCGGGGAAGCAGGGTATATACACTCCCCTCTGAGATGTCATTGTGGCTGCTTTTTTCGGCAGCTTTGTCGAAAAGTGGTATTTATTTCCAGTTTTCAGCCAAACCATTCCCTAGAGAACCATTAGTCCACTTAACGACCGCAGGTTTTGCTTAATGGCCAATGCAGAAAAGGTAGTAAAAATCAGGTTGGTCAGCCGCGAGTCTTGATTTATAACAGTCATGATTTACGCCCAAGATGGGCAGGCTCCATGACGGTCGTAAGAGGGTGTGGTTTTTTTGTCTTGCTTACGATCTTGCAACCGGGAAAGTCCAAGTCAGTTTCTCACTCTGGGTTGGCTGTTTTGTCCTGATTTTTCCCTTTGCTGTTCTCCCCCAGGTCACTGTCCTGTTTGCGGGCCAAAATATTGACCGGAGCCCCTTTGAAGTCAACGTGGGCATGGCGCTCGGGGATGCCAGCAAGGTGACTGCCCGTGGACCAGGCCTGGAACCCGTGGGAAACGTGGCTAACAAACCCACTTATTTTGACATCTACACCGCAGGTAAGGGGAGTTCAGTCGGGTAGGGCAAGCAGAAAGAGGGCACATCGCTTTGCATGATACAGGTACTCCTCGACATACAACAATTCAATTAGCGATCGTTTGAAGCCACTAATAACCAGTCCTCAAACTTATGACCATCACAGCATCCCTACAGTCACGGGAACAAAATTCGAGCGTGTTGATCATCGGCATATATTTATGAGGGTTATCATATCCGGGGGTCACATGATCGCCTTTTGTGACCTCTTCAGCCGGCTTCCGACAAGAAAAGTCAGTAAGGGAAGCTGGATTCGCTTAACGACCAGCGGAGTTTTGTAACCACTGCAGTGATTCCCTTAACGACGGTGGCAAAAGCGGTCACAAAATCAGGTGCGACTTACTTAACCACTTCCTTGCTTAGCAATGGAAATTCTGGTTTCCCTCGTGGTCGTAAGTCAAGGATTACCTGTATATATTTTAGGGGGGGGTTCAAATGAAATCTCATAAGCAATTCAGGCAGCTAACGAGTGATGCGGTGGCTTAGAGGTGGAGCTCTCGCCTCACAAGCAGGAGGCTGTGAGTTTGATCCTAGGTAGACCCAGGTATTTCTCTCTCTCTGGGCACAATGAGAATAAATCTGCTGTGAACTCTGCATTGGTGACAGGAAAGGCATCCGGCCAGTAAACATTCAGCTCCATTCAGTTCCCCCAACTCCACCCCACAAGGAGTTACGGGTTCATTAAAAGAGAAAAAATAAATTCAGGCAGCTAATGGGGGTCTTCCGTCTGCAGGGGCAGGGGCCGGTGACGTGGGGGTGGTGATCGTGGACCCCCAGGGACGCAGGGACACCGTGGAAGTGGTCTTGGAAGACAAAGGCGACAACATTTTCCGCTGCACTTATCGGCCCATCCTGGAGGGTCCTCACACCATCTACGTGACCTTTGCGGGGGCTCAGATCCCCAAAAGCCCCTTCACAGTCAACGTGGCAGAAGGTAAGACCACCACCCCTTCTCCCCTCCCAGCTCTTCTGGGGTTCCCTCTTCCTCCCCACTGTCTCCTTTCTCTTCCCACTGACCCTTCCCCGCCGTGCTTGTTTGCCATCTCTAATGACCTCCTGACCACTAAACCAGCAGCCCCCCCCACTTCCTTCTCCCGTGGAGACCTCTGGCCAAGCTTATCCAAGCAAAGGACGGCTAGAGGTGGCCGTTAGAAGATCTCCAGATCTTCTGGGTGAAGTCCCAGGTCCAAACAGGAGGCTGACTCAGGCGGCTAAATGGATCCGGTTGATGCCTCTCTGCCAAATCTACCTCGCAGAGTTGTTGTTTTTCGAGGGAGACCCTCTGCTTCACTTGGGGCAGGGGTCAGCAACCTGCAGCTCTGGAGCCGCATGTGGCTCTTTCACCCCTCTGCTGCGGCTCCCTGTCATTCAAAATATGCGTCACAACCGCCAATGTGCAACACCCGCCGGCACGCGATTTATTGAGCTTTTCAAACCCCAGTAGGCCAACCATGGATAAATCCAAGAAAAGAAAAGTTTCAGAAGAAAACAGAACCTTTAATTCAACTACGTATGCTAGTTTCGTGGCCGCTCTAAGAAACAGTCAGGCACGGGAAGGGTTTTGTGGCTCCCGGTGTTTTCTTTTCTGTGGGAAATGGCTCTTGGAGTGTTGAAGGTTGCAGACTCCTGGTTTGGGGAGAAGGTGCGACATGAGTGTAGATGGTTGCCAGACACAGAATTGCACCGTTATCTTAACACAGCGGTTAACGTTTCCGGTTTTGCAGACGGGTTTGGTTTGGGGAGAGGGGATGGTTTCCACGCGAACGGCAGCTCCATTTGTGCGAGCGGTGTGCGTGGACGTCCACGGCTCGCACAAAAGGAACTTTGCGCGCGCACATAGTTGCCCACTGCTTAGGAAAGTGCAGCTGCACACGCTGCTGGCTTCGGCAGCCCCATTCGGAACAGGACACGGCCCGGGGTTGTGGATCTCTTTCAAAACTAAGCCCCCCCCCCACCCAGTGGTGGATTTCAAATTTTTTTACTACCAGTTCTGTGGGCGTGGCTTGGTGGGTGTGGCTTGGTGGGCGTGGCAGGGGAAGGATACTACCAAATCTCCATTCCCTCCCCAATCCAGGGGAAGGTTACTGCAAAATCCCCATTTCCTCCCGATCAGCTGGGACTCGGGAGGCAGAGAATAGATGTGGGCGGGGCCAGTCAGAATTTTTACTACCGGTTCTCCGAACTACTTAAAATTTCCGCTACCAGTTCGCCAGAACTGGTCAGAACCTGCTGAAACCCACCTCAGCCCGCCCCCTCTCTCCCCCCCCCCGTTTCCATGCTGGAGACGAAGGGAGATTTCTTAGCATGACGGTGACCCATCCTACTGATAAAAGAGAATGCAGGTAGTCCTCAACTTATGACGGTTCGTTTAGTGACCATTCAAAATTACAACAGCACTGAAAAAGGGGACATGACCATTTTTTCACACTTACGATGGTTGCAGGGTCCCCGTGACCCACCTGGTCAAAATTCTGACGGTTGGCAACGGGGTTCGTATTTATGACGGTCCTGAGGTCACGTGATCCACTTTTGCGACCGTCTGACCAGCAAAGTCCACGGGGAATCCAGATTCACTCAACAACCGCGTTACTGACTTCACCATTGAAGCGATTCACTTAACAACCATTTTACTGACTTCACCATTGAAGCGATTCGCTTAAAAACCGTGGCAAGAGAAGGTCATAAAATGGGGCGAAACTCACGTTAACAGTTTGCCTTGCTTAGCCACGGCCAACTTGGGCTCGATTGTGATCGTAACTTGAGGACTTCCTGTGTTTGTGGCTCAGGGTTGGACTGTTGGGGAAGCTGGCTGGGGAATTCTGGGAGTTGAAGTCCACACACTTTCACGTTGTCGAACCTGCGAAAGACCGATTCAGAGGAGTTTAAAAAGGCTGTGTGTGAATTTGTGCAGCAATTGAGGTAGTCCTCGCCTTATGACCACAACGGAGCCCCAAATTTCTGTTGCTAAGTGAGATGTCTGTGAAGTGAATTTTGCCCCGTTTTACGACCTTCCTTGCCACCGTTGTTCAGTGAATCCCTTCAGTGGTTAAATTAGAAACAAGGTCGTTAAGCGAATCCGGCTTCCCTGGGGACTTTGCCCGTCAGAAGGTCGCAAAAGGGGGAATCACATGACCCCCTCCCTGGGGACACTGAGGCCGTCATAAAGTTGAGACAGTTGCAAAGCATTTGAATTTTGATCGCGGGATCACGGAGGAATGCTGCAACTGTCATAAGCATGGAAAAACATGGTCATAAGTCATGTTGTAACGTTGAATGGACACTAAGTGAACTGTCGTAAATCGAGGACTACTCATCCTCTTCCTAATCCGTTCTTCTGGCCCTCTCCGTTGTCCCCGAATACTGGACTTCAGACACCTTCATCCCCGGCTGCAAGATTTTGGTCTTTGTGATCCGAGTGGGGGAGCAATTTTAGCTCTGCTTTGCTGCCCCCCCCACATCCCAGGACTTTCTCGGGGGCTGGGGATCAACCCGAGAGCGGCCCATCATCCCCTGCTTTCCTGCAGGGAAAAACAGGAACCGCTGACACATGGCTGCTTCCTGCATCCTGCGACTCCACCCTGCACAAATATTTTTCCTAGATTTCCAAACTTTCTCCCGGAAACAGCTCGGCGTACATTCAAAGCCGCTGTTTTTCACGTCCGTTTTATCGCTTGCAAAACATTTCCCCAAATTACAGGCAGTCCTCGACTTCCAACACTTCATTTAGTGACCGTTCGGAGTCACTAAACGGGGCTGAAAAAAAGTGCCTTAGGACCGGGTTTCAACACCACCGTTGCAGCCTCCCACGCGGTCACGCGATCCAAATTCCTTTTTGCTATCTTTCTGATGAGCAAAGAGGGTAGCCGGATTCACTTAACGACGGGAAGACTCCCTTGCAGCCGTAAGTCAAGGACTACCTGTACATGAGCCAGATCACCCTTCTTCTTTGGGAGTCCAGTGGAAAATCTCAATTGGTGTGCAGTTTTTTGTCCGGGTGTAAAATGCATTTCTCGTGTAAGAGGTTCACGTAGCAAGAAGTTTTATGAAAATAAACTTGGAGCAGCTTACACCTAGCTGAAGAAACTCCCTCTATACATGCTCAGAGGCAACCCTAAACTTAGAATCAGCTGAAAGGACTTCTATGACAGGAGTCCCCAATCCAGGAGCCGTGTCCCAATTACGGGCCCTGGCCTGTTTGAAACTGGGCTGTGGAAGCAGTGGTGAAATTCAATTTTTTTTTACTACCGGTTCTGTGGGCATAGACTGGTGGGCATGGTGGGCGTGGTTTGGTGGGTGTGGCAGGGGAAGGATACTGCAAAATCCCCATTCCCTCCCCACTCCTGGGAAAAGGATATTGCAAAATCCCCATTCCAGGAGTGAAATGCTCCCGGTTCGGACCGGATTGCCCGATCCAGTAGCGATGGTGGCGGGTGGTTCGGAGAACCGGTAGCAAAAATCCCTCCCCCTCATGCCCAGCTGAGGGGGTCCTCAGAGGCTTTTTTTTTTTAATTTTAAAAGCATTTTTTCTATTACTTCTTCGGCTGAAAAAATGCTTTTAAAAGAAAAAAAAAAGCCTCTGATGATCGCGTGGCTCAGCTGGGATCGTCAGAGGCTTTTAAAAGCATTTTTTCTACAACCTCTTCGGCCAAAGAGGTTGTAGAAAAAATGCTTTTAAAAGTAAAAAAAAAAAGTTGGCTACGTCCACCCAGTCACATTACCCCCCCCCCACCAAGCCACGCCCACAGAACCGGTAGTAACAAATTTTACATTTCACCACTGCCCCACACATATGCAGTTGAACCAGGAGCCATCCTGGCACTGCTTTTCTACAACCTCTTTGGCCGAAAAAATGCTTTTAAAAGTTGAAAAAAAGCCTTTGACGATCTCGCGGCTCAGCTAGGATCGTCAGAGGCTTTTAAAAGCATTTTTTTTCTATAACCTCTTCAGCCAAAGAGATCATAGAAAAAAAAATGCTTTTAAAAGCCTCTGACGATCCCAGTTGAGTTGCCTGATCGTCAGAGGCTTTTAAAAGCATTTTTTTACAACCTCTTCAGCCGAAGAGGTTGTAGAAAAAATGCTTTTAAAAGTAAAAAAAAAAAGTTGGTCACGCCCACCCAGTCACATTACCCCCCCCCACCAAGCCACGCCCACAGAACTGGTAGTAACAAATTTTACATATCACCACTGCCCCATTCCCACCCCACTCGGGGGCCAGCCAGAGTTGGTATTTGCCGGTTCTCTGAACTACTCAAAATTTCCGCAGCCGGTTCTGCAGAACCTGTCAGAACCTGCTGGATCTCACCCCTGCGTGGAAGCGATGGGTGAGCTTGTGCAAGTGGCAAGCAAGTGCGCGCATGCTCACAGCTTCACTTTTGCGAACGGCGGGCACACGTGTCCACATTGCTCGTGCAAACGGAGCTGCGTGTGCACCCAGGCTCGTCCGTCGTTCGCGTGTAAACCTTCCTTCTCCCTTCCCACCTGCCGGTCCACAAACCTAATAAGTTTGGGGGGGGGGAAGCGGTTCTATGCAGACTTTAGGGAAATCAGCGTTCCCATTTCACAAATGGGCAAACTGAGGCCGGAGACTAGTGCCTCCCCTTCCGGCTGAGCCCTTCTTCTTTTGTGGGGGGGTCTCTGTTCTCTGCTCCCCAAACTAGCTTCCGGCCACAATCCCCCTGGGCTTCCTTGCCCCCCTGGGGCTCATTCACTCCCCCCGTACTAACCCTTCTCTCTTCCCTCCGGCCCCTGCAGCGCGGCCTCCTGCCCCCCCGCCCGGCGTCTCCCCCATTCAGATCATCCCTCAGTCCGTCTGTACCCCGCCCGCCGATGCCAAGAAAATGCCTCCCCCCACTCTGCCCAAGCCGCACAAACCAAGTTAGTATAAACCCACTCAGCTTACCTTCTGCATTTGAGCGTCCTTGGCATGGGTCGATCCGATGAGAGCATGGCATGGGTGAGTTTTCCGGCGATCCTGGTTTTCCTTCCGACGCTTCCTAGCCAGGATGGTGAACCGGGGTTAGATGCAAAGGTTGCCTGGTGTTTTTAAAACAGATGTTTAACCCTGGCAGAGTTTGAGATGTTGGGAAATGTTTGCACGATCCGGACATCCTCACTCTGAGATGGGCGGACTTCAACTCCCAGAATTCCCCATTCCTGGGGAATTCCTGGGGAATTCTGGGAGTTGAAGTCCACAAGTCTTAAAAGTTGCCAAGGTTGGAGACCCCTGGTTTAAGCAACCCTGGCAGAGTTTGAGATGTTGGGAAATGTTTGCACGATCCGGGCATCCTCACTCTGAGATGGGCGGACTTCAACTCCCAGAATTCCCCATTCCTGGGGAATTCCTGGGGAATTCTGGGAGTTGAAGTCCACAAGTCTTAAAAGTTGCTTAAAGCAGGGTCCCCATTTCCAGGCTGCGGCCCCTTTTGGAACCATTGCACAGCTTCACTTGTACGAGTAGCGGGTGCTCACACACGCGTGCAAAGCTCCATTTACAGGCGTGGCAGGTGCTCACACAGAAATGGAGTTTTGCGCACTCACGCACACGGCTGCCGCTCGCGCCACGCCCCTTCCCCTCACCGCGCCGGTTTGCCAAAATTGGGGGCCGCTGGCTTAAAGGATCCTAGATCAGGGCCCAAAAAGCCCATTTCCTTGACGGGAAGAGCTGTGCCCGCATGGGAAGCGGAGTCCTGCCAGGTCAGAATGATGGGAGGATGGAAAAAATCGACTTTGGTAACCTTCCATGGGCAGCTTGCAATACAGGTAGTCCTCGACTTATGACTGTTCCTTTAGTGACCATTCAAAGGTTACAATGGCACTGGAAAAAGTGACTCTTTTTCACACTTACGACCGTTGCAGCATCCCCTGTGATCACGTAGTCAAAATTTGGACCGTCTTGGCCACAGACTCGTCTTTATGACGGTGGCCGTGTCCCCGGGATCACGTGATCCCCTTTTGCGAACTCCTGACGAGCGAAATCCACGGATTCACGCCAAATTTGCTTAACAACCGTTCGGCTCATTTAACAACGGCAGGGATTCGCTTAACGACTCTGGCAAGGAAGGTCGTAAAAAGGGGACGACAGTCGCTTAACGACCGTCTCACTTTGCAACGGAAATTTTGGGCTTGATTGTGGTCGTAAGTCGAGGACTCTCTGTGTCCTGGTGATTTGGTTTGGAAAAAGGAGGGGGGGGGCTGGCATGATTCGACCTCGCTGCCTGTTTAGGGGGTGGAATGCAACAAGGGGCGTTTCCCTGGCACGCTTGCGTTGTGCTCTTGGCTGGTCGTGTGACTTCGTGCCCTGCATGGCATGAGCTGAGGACCCCCCCCCCCACAACCCTGGCATGGTGCACAGCAGACCCGCCATCTTTGGGGGCCGACCCCTTGGGGGTGGGAGGGGCCCGCTCCTTTGGCCTGCTTTGCCCTCCTCTAGTTCTCTTTCTCACCTTCTCAGTCCTTCTCTAACCCTCAATAATTGCTAATCCAATCATAACTTTCCATCCCTCTCTTTTTCTTTTTTCTTTTTTTTTTTGGGGGGGGGGCTGGAAAAATCCTTCTCTCTTCCCATCTCCTTCCTTCCTTCTTTCCTTCCTCCCTCCCTTCCTTCCTTCCCTCCCTCCCTCCCATTTTTCTCCTTCCTTCCTTCCCTCCCTCCTTTCTTCCTTCCTTCCTTCCCTCCCTCCTCCCTCCTTTCCTTCCTTCCTTCCCTTCCTTCCTTTCCTTCCTTCCTTCCTTCCCTTCCTTCCTTCCTTCTTTCCTTCCTTCCTTCCTTCCTTCCCATTCTTTCCTCCTTCCTCCTTTCCTTCCTTCCTTCCTTCCTTCCCATTCTTTCCTCCTTCCTCCTTTCCTTCCTTCCTTCCCATTCTTTCCTCCTTCCTCCTTTCCTTCCTTCCTTCCTTTCCTTCCTTTCCTTCCTTCCTTCCTTCTTCCTTTCCTTCCTTTCTTCCTTCCCTCCCTCCTTCCCATTCTCTCCTCCTTCTTTCTTTCCTTCCTTCCTTCCCATTCTTTCCTCCTTCCTCCTTTCCTTCCTTCCTTCCTTTCCTTCCTTTCCTTCCTTCCTTCCTTCTTCCTTTCCTTCCTTTCTTCCTTCCCTCCCTCCTTCCCATTCTCTCCTCCTTCTTTCTTTCCTTCCTTCCTTCCCATTCTTTCCTCCCTCTCTTGCCCTAGTTGTTAATTGAATGGCTGCCATTCTTAATCTGCAGTGAATCTGTCTTCCCCCTTGACTTTGCTTCTCAGAAGATCACAAAAAGGGATCATGTGATCCCAGGACACGGCGACCCTCATAAAGATGAGTCAGTTGCCAAGAGTCTGAATTTGGATCATGTGACCGTTGCAATGATCGTGGGAAAAACAGTGATCAGTTGTAACTTCAAACGGTCACTAAGTGAATGGAGGGAATAAGTCCCGAACTGCCTGCCTTCCAGTCATTTAAGTCCTCGTGCTGGAAGGCCGCCTCTCTTCTTTCTGTCTGCCCCCTCCTTCTCCTAAGGTTGCTTGCCTATCAGGTGGGGTGCATGGGGACCTGTGGGGGGGAACCTGCTCCTTGGCCCTGGGTGCGAATTTCGGTTTGGTTCTTCCAAGTCTCTTTGTGGTGCCGGGTAAATCCTGGGCACACGCAGGATTTTTGGCGTTTCCTTCCTCTCCATCCATCCATGTCGTGATCCAATCTCTCCTCTTCTCCTCTTTTTTCTTCTCTTCTCTTCTCTTCTCTTCTCTTCTCTTCTCTTCTCTTCTCTTCTCTTTTCTTTTTCTCTCCTCTTCTCCTCTCTCTTTTCTCCTCTCCTTTCCTCTCCTCTCCTCCTCTTTCTCTCCTCTTCTCTTCTCTTCTCTTCTCTTGTCCTTTTCTCTTCTCCTCTTTTTTCTTCTTTTTTCTTCTTTTCTTTTCTTTTCTTCTCCTCTCCTCCTCTCCTCTCCTCTCCTCTCTTCTCCTCTCCTCCTCTTTCTCTCCTCTTCTCTTCTCTTCTCTTCTCTTCTCTTCTCTTTTCTTCTCTTCTCTTCTCTTTTCTTTTTCTCTCCTCTTCTCCTCTCTCTTTTCTCCTCTCCTTTCCTCTCCTCTCCTCCTCTTTCTCTCCTCTTCTCTTCTCTTCTCTTCTCTTGTCCTTTTCTCTTCTCCTCTCTCTTTTCTCCTCTCCTTTCCTCTCCTCTCCTCCTCTTTCTCTCCTCTCCTCTTCTCTTCTCTTCTCTTGTCCTTTTCTCTTCTCCTCTTTTTTCTTCTTTTTTCTTCTTTTCTTTTCTTTTCTTCTCCTCTCCTCCTCTCCTCTCCTCTCCTCTCTTCTCCTCTCCTCCTCTTTCTCTCCTCTTCTCTTCTCTTCTCTTCTCTTCTCTTCTCTTCTCTTCTCTTCTCTCTTCTCTTCTCTTCTTTTCTTCTCTTCTCTTCTTTTCTCTCCTCTTTTCCTCTTCTCCTCTTTTTTCTTCTATTCTTTCTCTTTTCTTTTCTTCTCCTCTTCTCTTCTCCTCTCCTCTTTTCTCCTCTCCTCTCCCCTCCCCTCCCCTCCCCTCCTCTCCTCTCCTCTCCTTTCCTCTCGTCTCCTCTCCTCTTCTTTTTCTTCTCTTCTCTCCTCTCCTCTCCTCTTCTCCTCTCCTCTCCTCTCCTCCTTTCTTTTCTTTTCTTTTCTTCTCTTTCCTTCTATCCTCTCCATTCCTCTCCTCCTCTCTTCTCTCTTCTCCTCTCCTCTTCTTCTGAGAGATGCTTTTTGTCCCCTTGACAGCCTGCAGCCCGAACGCCTGCCGGGCCATGGGCCGGGGTCTCCAGCCGAAGGGGGTACGCGTGAAGGAGGTGGCGGACTTCAAGGTTTACACCAAGGGAGCCGGCACGGGCGAACTCAAAGTCACAGTCAAGGGACCAAGTAAGTTACGAGTTTTTTCCCCTCCTTATCTTAGAAGAAATCTAATACTGGTCTCCGAGTTGCAAGAAATGTACTTGGTAGTCCTCGACGTACGGCCAAAATTGATCCCAAAATTTATGTGGCTATGCGAGACGTGGGAGGTGGGTTTTGCCCTGTTTTGCGACTTTTCTGGCCACCGTTGTTAAGTGAATGGCCGCAGCTGTGAAATTAGTCACACCGTCGTTAAGCGAAGCTGCCTTACCCAATTGACTTTGTTGGTGGTCGCAAAAGGGGATCACGTGGCCTTGGGAGACAGCAACGGTCATAAGGGCGAAGCAGTTGCCAAGCACCTGAATTTCGATCCCACGATCCTGGGGATTCTACCCAGGTCGTAACTGTGAAAAGTGGTCCTAAGTCACTTTTCTCAGTGCCATTGTCACTTCAAACGGTCACTAAGCGAACTTAGCCAAATTATTGTAAAGCCACGTGGTTTTTTTTTTAAGCTGAAGAAAAAAAAAGCTACAGTTGCTTTTGTAAGTTGCTATGAAGACCCAAAAAGCTTACTCCTCTGCTGGGGAATCTCCTAGTGGTCTCCTTTCCTTTCCTAGCGATGCTTCAAAAGGAATCCTCAGGCTCGCTCGTTTGTACAAAGAGATGCTAAAAGAAAGTTGTTGTTTCTTTTTTGCCACCCCAGAAGGAACCGAGGAGCCGGTGAAGGTACGAGATGTCGGCGATGGGGTTTACGAGTGTGAATATTACCCCAAAGTGCCTGGAAAATACGTGGTGTCGATTACGTGGGGCGGACACGCCATTCCGAGGAGGTAGGCCACTCAACGACGGATAAAGGTTGGGAAACGTGGCCCTTTAAGACCCTCCACAGTTTTGAAGCCCCACCCCCTTCGCCTTACGCTTCTAGTGCAGGGTTCCTCAACCTTCCCAGAGTTGGGAGGGAGCTTAGAGGTCATCTAGTCTAGCCCACCCCCACCCCCCCACCCGATCAGAATAAGATCTGGTGGAGCAGCTCTGACCATCCACATTTCCACCTCAAGGGCACGTGGCTCCAATCAGGCCTCTTTTGATTGAACAAATGATAGTTTAGTAAACAGGGTTGAGCCTCATGTCTGCACTCAGACGTAAAGTAGTTTTCGTTCTTCTGCTTGGTCTTTCTCCACCTTGGCCAGTTTTAAGAGGGGTGGGCTTCAACTCCCAGAATTCCCCAGCCGCCAAGAATTCTGGGAGTTGAGATCCGCTCGTGCTAAAGCTGCCGAAGTCGAGAAACTCGGTCCCAGTGGCAGTGAGTTCCACATGCGATGCTCAGAGAATGTCAACTGATGCAGAAGCTGATCCAAAGGGCTTCTGGGGATGCAACTGGACAGAAGCCTCTGGACGAATTCAGAGAGGGAGTTTCCGGTTTGCTGGATGTATCTAGAATCTGCTTATTTGTTTATTTTTATCTTGTCTTTATTATCCTGATAAATAAGGCGGTGAACATATCCAATATTCTTTTCTTCTATTTTCTTCACAACAACCTGAGCTGGGCTCAGGGAAAGAGACTGGCCCAAATTCACCCTGATGGCTTTTTTGTCTAAAGCAGGACTAGAACTCACCATCTCCTGGTGATTGGCCCAAACTCACCCAGTCAGCTTTCATCCCTTAAGACAATACTAGAACTCACCGTCTCCTGGTGACTGGCCCAATGTCACCCAGCCAGCTTTTGTGTCTTAAGACAATACAATACTAGAACTCACCATCTCCTGGGGATTGGCCCAAAGTCACCCAGCTGGCTTTCATGGTTAAGACGGGACTAGAACTCACCGTCTCCTAGTGATTGAGCTAAAGTCACCCAGCCAGCTTTCATGCCTAAGGTGGGATTAGAACTCACCATCTCCTGGTGATTGGCCCAAAGTCACCAAGTATTGCCTTAAAACAATACTAGAACTCACCATCTCCTGATGATTGGCCCAAACTCACCCAGTCAGCTTTCATCCCTTAAAACAATACTAGAACTCACGGTCTCCTGGTGATTGCCCAAAGTCACCCAGTCAGCTTTCATCCCTTAAAACAATACTAGAACTCACTGTCTCCTGGTGATTGGCCCAAACTCACCCAGTCAGCTTTCATCCCTTAAAACAATACTAGAACTCACCGTCTCCTGGTGATTGCCCAAAGTCACCCAGCCGGCTTTCATAGTGAAGCAGGGACTGGAACTCACCGACTCCTGGTGATTGCTGCAAAGTCACCTACCCATCTTTTGTGCTTAAGACGGGACTAGAACTCACTGTCGCCTGCATTTCTAGCCCGATGCTTTAACCCCCATTCTTCCTTTCTTCTTTCCAGTCCCTTTGAAGTGCAGGTGGCACCTGAAGCTGGGTTGCAGAAGGTACGGGCCTGGGGCCCCGGCCTGGAAACCGGCATGGTGGGCAAGTCTGCGGACTTCGTTGTGGAGGCGATTGGCACTGAAGTGGGCACGCTGGGTACGTGAAAGGAGTGTTAGGGACGGGAGACTGGCGGGGTGGGGGGGAACAGTGGGCTTAACTGGTGGACCCAAGGAGAAATATCAAATTCTCCTCCCGTTCAAAACTCCTGAATTTGCCTTCGATGAGATTTCAAAAAGTGCAAAGAAGAGCAACGAAGAGGATCAAAGGCCCGGAGACTAAAACGTACGAAGAAGGGAATATGCAGGATTTGGGTTTGGCCAGTCTAGAGAAATGCAGGTTTTCCTCGACTTACGACCACAATTGAGCCGAGACATCCATTGCTAAGCAAGACCGTTGTTATGTGAATGTTGCCCCATTTTGCTAACTTTCTGGCCACATTTATTAAGGCCATCACAGCAGTTGTGGAGTGAGTAACACGGTTGTTAAGTGGATCGGGCTTCCCCGTTTCCCCCCGCAAAAGGGGACCCAGGGACACCCCAACCGTCATAAATACGAGTCTGCTGCCAAACATCTGAATTTTGATCGCCTGACCATGGGGATGTTGCAACCGTCGTTAAGTGTGAAAAACGATCTTGACTTGCTTTTTTCAGTGCCGTTGTAACTTTGAAACGGTCACTAAACAAATGGTTGTAAATCGAGGACTACCTGTAGTCTTTGACGGATGGCCAACAATTTTTGTCCTTCAGCGAGAGAGTTGTTCAGTGAGTTTTGCCCCCTTTTAGGACCGTCCTTGCCACCGTTGTTAAGCGAATCACTGCAGTTGTTAACTGAGTCACACGGTTGTTAAGTGAATCTGGCTTCCCCATTGACTCCCCCACCCCGTTTCCTAATCCTTTGGCCTCCCCACCGCCCTGCAGGGTTCTCCATCGAGGGTCCCTCGCAAGCCAAGATCGAGTGCGACGACAAAGGAGACGGTTCGTGCGACGTGCGATACTGGCCCACCGAACCGGGCGAGTACGCCGTCCACGTGATTTGCGATGACGAGGACATTCAGGACAGCCCCTTCATCGCCCACATCCTGCCGGCCACCAACGAGTATTTCCCCGAGAAGGTGAGCCTCTCCTGGCCCACCGGGTCTCCGTCAGGGGGGCGGATGGGGGGGGGGTTCAAGCGTTGTTGGGCTGCTGGGCTAAGGCTGGTCCCAATCCCCCCCCCTTTTGCAGGTCAAAGCGTTCGGTCCTGGGTTGGAGCCAGTGGGCTGCATCGTGAACAAACCGGCCGAGTTCACCATCGATGCCCGAGGGGCTGGGAAAGCAGCCCTCAAGATCTATGCTCAGGTCAGTTTGGGGGGGGGGGGTTGTCGAAGTCTGGAGGCCTGAAAGCCTCTTCTTTGTTTTTGTTATTTTGATGTTTTATTTTCATTTTTAAAATTTTTTATTGTATTATTTATATTTTATATTATAAATTTTATTTTGTTTTGTTTTATTATTTATTTTTTAAAATTTTTAAATTTCTAATTTAATATTTAATTTTCATTTATTTTATTTTTTATTTTATTTTTATTGTTTTTTTACTTTTTATTTTATTTTATTTTATTTTATTTTATTTTATTTTATTTACATTCTGAGTGTATTATTTTTATAAGCAGCTCAAGGTGGTGAACGTATCTCATACACCTCCCTTGTATTTTCCCCCACGACAACAGCCCTGTGAGGTGGGTTAGGCTGAGAAAGAGAGGGATTGGCCCCAGGTCACCCAGCTGGCTTTCGTGCCTAAGGCAGGACTAGAACTCACTGTCTCCTGGTGATTGGGCCAAAATTTTACCCAGACAGGTTTCATGCCTAAAGTGGGACTAGAACTCACTGTCTCCTGGTGATCAGCCCAAAGTCACCCAGCCGCCTTTCAATGCCTAAGGCAGGACTAGAACTCCCAGTCTCCTGGTGATTGGCCCAAAGTCACCCAGCCGCCTTTCAATGCCTAAGGCAGGACTAGAACTCCCAGTCTCCTGGTGATTGGCCCAAAGTCACCCAGCCGCCTTTCAATGCCTAAGGCAGGACTAGAACTCCCAGTCTCCTGGTGATTAGCCCAAAGTCACCCAGCCGCCTTTCAATGCCTAAGGCAGGACTAGAACTCACTGTCTCCTGGTGATTGGCCCAAAGTCACCCAGACGGCTTTCATTCCTAAAGCGGGACTAGAACTCACCGTCTCCCAGTTTCTAGCCTGCTGCCTTCACTCCTAGACCAAGCTGGCTCTCTTGCTTGAGGAAGGGAGCCCAGGATCGCTCCCAAGCGCCCTGCCTGAAGTGATGACACTTCAGCTTGAGCAACGAAGCCACCTCTGCTTGGGAGCCTCAGGATGCGCCCAAGGACTTCTTTGACCATCTGGGAGAAACTGAGGAGTTGGTTTTCACTAAAGGTACTTTTCTTCCTAGGATGCCGAAGGCGTCCCCATCGACATCAAAGTCAAGGACAATGGCAATGGGACCTTCTCCTGTGTCTACGTCCCCACCAAGGCCATCAAGCACACCATCATCATCAGTTGGGGAGGTGTCAACATCCCCAAGAGTCCATTCCGGGTGAGTACCTCTGGGATGGAGAAGTGTGTTGTGTTGTGGCTGTCGGCCACCGGTCCCTCCAGCAGCCGAATCAGAGGAGGAGGAGGAGGTGTGGGAATCAGGGTCAGCATTAGGGCAACCTGAGAGCTCCGAGGGGGAAGAGGGAATGGGGAGCTGGGTCAGAACAGTTGGGGAGGTGGGGGTTCTTGGCCATCTTCTGCCAATGGTCCTTTGGGGAGCAGGGAGCAGTGTGTCCACCCACCCATGGACAGGTAGGAGATCCCTGGCCAATCTTCTACTGAAGCTTAGAGATGGGAAGGTCTCAGTCTAAGCCTATGGAGGCAATCAACTCTTCCAGCTTCTTCTTACCATCACACTCATCTGGTTTAGGGCCATTCAGTCACTAACCAAACTGTTGTACGTTGAGGTCCACCTGTACACATCAAATGTCCTCCCTGGTTGAATCCTGATCAATATATTTTAAAAAAAACAACATTGATCGCATGACTATGAAGACGCTGCAGTCCTTGTCAGTGTGAGGAACAATTGTTGGTCCCTTTTTTACGGTGCCATTGTAACTATGAATGGTCATTAAACAAACGGTTATAAGCCATGGACTACCTGATTCCATAATTCTATTTTGCTCTTCATACGTCCCTCTGCTTTTCTTCCTCATCACAGGTGAGTGTCGGAGAAGGAAGCCACCCCAATAAAGTCAAGGTGTATGGTCCTGGAGTTGAGAAAACTGGGCTGAAGGCCAACGAACCCACCTACTTCACCGTGGACTGCAGCGAGGCTGGCCAAGGTGCTCCCGAAATCTGGGATCCGGGGGGGAGGCTATGAGATGAAAGCTAACCACAAACATTAAACAGAAGAGCAGAGCTGAAGGGATCTTGGAGGTCTTCTAGTCCAACGGTTGTTGGGTTGAAACACCTCCCAAGGTGTCCATTGTGGAGAAGACATCCCACTTTGGAATGCTGATCCTTCAACCACATCCTATTGCTAAGACAATCCTTTTTGTTGGATTCTGGTGGGGCTCATAGCAGTGTTTCTCCCTCTGGGCCACTTTAAGATGGGTGGACTTCAACTCCCAGAATTCCCCAGCTAGCAATGGTTAGCGTTAGGTTTTCTGGCATGGGAATTCTGGGAGTTGAAGTCCACCCATCTTAAAGTTGGCCAAGGTTGAGAAACATTGGTTTATAGGAAGACACGGATGTTGTGCACCCTTCCAGATTCGTCTGACTAAATTGCCCATCATCCCCAGCAGCAATCTGGATGCTATTCAGTTGGGAAGACCTTCTGATGTCTTCCAGCTTTCTGATGGAGTTCCATCAGCCAGGCTTTCTGGAAGGATTCAAACCGGAGAAGCCAACAATCGGATGTTGGCTTGTCCAGAAGAATCTCAGGGAGAAGCTTCATCCTGTTGGGTGCGGAGACCCTCCAAGATGATGCTGAGCTTGGAGTTAAGAGATGACCAAGTCTGGTCCCCAAACTCTCTAGACCCTTAATCCCATTTTGGCTTTGCAGGAGACGTGAGCATCGGGATCAAGTGTGCCCCTGGGGTGGTGGGCCCAGCAGAAGCCGACATCGATTTCGACATCATCAAGAATGACAACGATACCTTCACGGTGAAATACACACCTCCAGGTCCTGGGCGTTACACCATCATGGTGCTCTTCGCCACTCAGGTAAGGTTCATGTCGCCATGGGGCTGCCCAGCCTGGGAGCCTGTAGCTATGCCAGATGTGGCCTTAGGACCCGTGAACTGGATCAAAACTTTTGGGTCCCTGAGGGTTCTTCTGCTTCTCCATTGCCAAGTTGTATGACTTCATGGCCAGTTTGGTCTAGGGCAGGGGTCAGCAACCTGCGGCTCTGGAGCCGCATGTGGCTCTTTCACCCCTCTGCTGCGGCTCCCTGTCACTCAAAATATGCGTCACAACCGCCAATGTGCGACATTCACCGGCACACAATTTATTGAGCTGTCCAACCCCCGGTAGGCCAACCATGAATAAATCCAAGAAAAGAAAAGTTTCAGAAGAAAACAGAACGTTTAATTCAACTACGTATGCTAGTTTTTGGGCCGCTCAAGAAACAGTCAGGCACAGGAAGGGTTTTGTGGCTCCCGGTGTTTTCTTTTCTGTGGGAAACGAGTCCAAATGGCTCTTTGAGTCTTGCAGGCCCCTGGTCTAGTGGTTATGGCGCCAAGCTAAAAACTGAGCGAGAGTGCCTTCTAATTCCACTTTAGGCATAAAGGTTAGCTGGGTGACCTTGGGCCAAACCAGGAGACAGTGAATTCTAGTTCCACCTTAGGCATGAAAGCCAGCTGGGTGACTTTGGGCCAGTCACTAGGAGACGGTGAATTCTAGTCCTGTTTTACGCATGAAAACTGGCTGGGTAACCTTGGGCCAATCACTGGGAGACGGGGAGTTCCAGTTCCACCTTAGCCATGAAAGGCAGCTGGGTGATTTCGGGCCATATATTTATTTTAGAGCTGTAGGTGAAGAGGGAGCAGAGCTGGAAGGTGGAGTTAAGTGCATCATCAACGTAGAATTGTTGTGTTCCCACAAATATTCGAAATCCAGCCCCTCTTTGAATTCCGTTGATCCTTACCTGGCGCCAATTTAGCATGGAACTTGAGTTGACCAGATTCTTGTGTGCAGGCATGAGCAATAAATCTTCTACACTGCAACCTCATGTATGGTCTTCCTGATCCATTACCCATGGAAAAAGAACAGATGAACCAAGGAATATAAGATCCTCCCGTTTAAGGTTATGTGTCCGGCCCGATCCCCCCGTCCCTTCCTGATTCCTCTTTTCTACTGGATCCCTGCAGGAAATCCCCATAAGCCCTTTCCACATCAAGGTGGATCCCTCGCACGACGCCAGCAAAGTGAAGGCCGAGGGGCCTGGCCTCAATCGGACAGGTGAGTGACCCTCCCCCAAAGGAAATTGTGCATATCCTCTTGACAAAAATAACAAATTGGAAGGGACCTTGGAGGTCTCCAACCCCACCGGCCAAGCAGGAGACCGTCTACCATTCCAGAGAAATGGTTCTCCACCATCTTCTTGAAAGCCTCCAGTGATAATTAGAATAACAGAGTTGAAAGGCACCCTGGAGATCTTCTAGTCCAGCCCCTTGGTCAAGCAGGAGATGCTATACCAGGGGTCCCCAAACTTGGCAGCTTGAAGACTTGTGGACTTCAACTCCCAGAATTCTAGGAGTTGAAGTCCACAAATCTTCAAGCTGCCAAGTTTGAAGATCTCTGTCCTAGACCATTCGAGACAAATGGTTGTCCATGATCTTCTTGAAAGCCTCCAGTGATAATTAGAATAACAGAGTTGTAAGGCACCCTTGGAGGTCTTCTAGTCCAGCTCTTTGCTCAAGCAGGAGATGCTATATACTATTCCAGACAAGTGGCTGTCCAGTCTCTTCTTGGAAACCTCCAATAATGGAGTACCTACAACTTCCGGAAGCAAGTCGTTCCGTTGCTTAATTGTCCTCAGTATTACAAAGTTTCTCCTTAATTCCAGGTTGCTTCTCTCCTTGGTGAGTTTCCATCCATTGCTTCTTGCCTTGCCTTCTGGTGCTTTGGAGAAGAGGTTGACCCCCTCTTTTAATGAAAAGGAGGACTAGGGGTGACATGACAGCGAGTCTTCCAATATTTGATGGGCTGCCACAAAGAAGAAGCAGTCAAGCTATTCTCCAAAGCACCTGAAGGCAGGAGAAGAAGCAATGGATGGAAACAAATCAGCGAGAGAAGCAACTTAGAACTAAGAAGAAATTTCCTGACGATTAGAACAATTAACCAGTGGAACAGAAGTTATAGCTGCTCCAACACTGGAAGTTTTTAAGAAGAGATTGGACAACCATTTTTGTCTAAAATGGTGTAGAGTTTCCTACCTGAGCAGGGTTGGACTAGAAGACCTCTAAGGTCCCTTCTGTTATTCTGTTCTGCTCTGTTCTTTTTAGAATACGTAACTATTGGAGCACTGCTATTATATCCTCCCTCTTTTAAAGAGGGTGCAAATTTTGGCTCTGGGGAAAAGCCAGGTTTTTTTTTTATGGTTCCAATGACTTTTCTGCAGATTGGGGGTGGGGGTCTCCAGCAACGAACCGATTGCAAACCTAGCCCCTCCAAGCCGGGTCCCCTGGAGACGAGGCTGCCACGCCGTGTGTCCTGCAAGCCAGGCAAAGGTGAAATCTGATTGCTCCTTCTTGGTGTTTCCTCCCCAGGCGTGGAGGTTGGGAAGCCCACTCACTTCACCGTTTTCACCAAGGGAGCGGGCAAAGCCAAGCTGGACGTCCACTTTGCCGGTGCCACCAAGGGCGAGGTGGTGCGTGACTTTGAGATCATCGACAATCACGATTACTCCTACACGGTCAAATACACAGCTGTGCAACAGGTGAGCAAGGGCCTGCTGTTCTTGTCCTTATTTCTGGTGGTGTTGTGGCCTATCGGCCGCCGGTCCCTCCAGCAGCCGACTCAGAGGAGGAGGAGGAGGAGGCGTGGGAATCGGGGTCAGCATCAGGGCAGCCTGAGAGCTCGGAGGGGGAAGAGGGAAGGGAGCTGTCAGAGAGAGAGAGACAGAGGCGGAGCCTGGGCCGTCCGTCAGCCATCAGATGGAGAGTCAACAACTCCCAGGTCTGGAGGTGGCTGATGAGGAAGAGGAGGAACAGCTGGGTCCGGTGCCTGACACACGAATATGCAGAAAGCAGAGGAGAGGAGAGCAGTGGAAATCTATGGGCCGGTCCTTGGGACAGAAGAGCCACCGCTGCTAGCAAAGCCCCACCCTAGCTCTGGGGATAAAAGTCAGGGGGCAGAGACAATCTCTCTAGTCAACCTGCACCTGTCCTGGGAATCCCCCACCCACCTGCAGGTTTTGCGGGACCTTACATAATATATTCCTGTCTCCACTAACCAGGGAAACATGGCAGTGACGGTGACCTACGGCGGTGACGCCATCCCCAAGAGCCCCTTCCCGGTCTACGTGGCGCCCCCTCTCGACCTTGGCAAGGTCAAAGTGCAAGGACTCAACAACAGTAAGTTTGAACTTGGCTCTACTCGTTGCGTGCAGTTGAGTTGAAAGGATGGCGAGAGTTGGAGCGCTGGGTTGTGGTAGGAGAGGACCAAGCTGAGTCTGAGGGTGGGGTCAAATACGTCATCAGTTTGGGGTGATGAAAGAAGAAACTTAAGCCCAGCCCCCTCCCCTTGAAGTCTGCTGACTCTTATCTGGGGCCAATTTGGCTTGATGGTGTTGACAGAGTCAGCCTCTTGCCCCCAACCATCTGGGTCCTCGTTTTACTGACCTGGGAGGGATAAAAGGCTGAGTCAACCTTGAGCCGGTGAGGAAGAATTAGTTTGCAATACTGCATTCTAACCACTGCGCCACCACGGACCCTTCCTTCCTTCCTTCCTTCCTTCCTTCCTTCCTTCCTTCCTTCCTTCCTTCCTTCCTTCCTTCCTTCCTTCCTTCCGTCCGTCCTTCCCTTCCCTTCCCTTCCCTTCCCTTCCCTTCCCTTCCCTTCCCTTCCTTCTTTAGCACTTATATACCACTTCACGGTGCTTTCCAGCCCTCTCTAACAGTGGTGAAATCCAAATATTTTTACTACCGGTTCTGTGGGCGTGGCTTGGTGGACATGGCGTGGCTTGGTGGGCGTGGCTTGGTGGGCATGGCAGGGGAAGGATACTGCAAAATCTCCATTCCCACCCCACTCCTGGGGGAAGTATATTACAAAATCTTCATTCCCACCCCACTCTGGGGCCAGCCAGAGGTGGTATTTGCCGGTTCTCCGAACTGCTCAAAATTTCCGCTTCTGGTTCTCCAGAACCTGTCAGAACCTGCTGGATTTCACCCCTGCTCTCTAAGTGGCTTACAGAGCCAGCCTCTTGACCCCAACGATCTGGGTCCTCATTTTACCCACCTTGGAAGGATGGAAGGCTGAGTCAACCTTGAGCTGGTCAGGATCGAACACCTGGCAGTCGGCAGAGTCAGCCTGCAATACTGCATTCCAACCTCTGCACCACCAGGGTCCTTCCTTCCTTCCTTCTTTCCTTCCTTCCTTCCTCCCTCCCTTCCTCCCTTCCATCCTTCCCCTTTTTTCCTTCCTTCCTTCCTTTTTTTCTTCCCCTTTTTTCCTTTTCCTTCCTTCCTTCCTTCCTCCCTTCCTTCTCCTCCTCTTTCTCTTTCTCTGTCTCCTCTTCCTCTTCCTCCTCTTTTTTCCTTCCGTCTTTCCCTCCCTCCCTCCTTCCTTCCTCCCTTCCTTCTCCTCCTCTCTCTCTTTCCCTGTCTCCCCCTCCTCCCCTTCTCTTTCCTCCCTCCCTCCCTCCCTTCCCACTTAGCATTAGCACTTTGACTTATATACCACTTCATAGTGCTTCACAGCCCTCTCTAAGTGGTTTACAGAGGCAGCCCCTTGCCCTCAACCATCTGGGTCCTCATTTGACCCACCTTGGAAGGATGGAGTCAACTTTGAGCCGGTCAGGATCGAACTCCTGGCCGTGCGCAGAGTCAGCCTGCAATACTGCCGTTCCAACCTCTGCACCACCAGGGCTCATCTTGACAGAATTCAATGGGTTTACCTCTCCTGTTCTGTCCACGTGCAGAGGTCAATGTGGGTCAAGATCAAGAATTTACGGTCAACACGCGAGGAGCCGGTGGCCAGGGACAGCTGGACGTGAAGATCAGTTCGCCCTCCCGCCGGCCCATTCCCTGCAAGATGGAGACCGGGGCCACCAACGACGTCCACTCGGTCAAGTACATGCCACCTGAAGAGGGCCAGTATAAGGTGGACGTCACCTACGACGGGAATCCTGTGCCCGGAAGCCCCTTTGCCGTCGAGGCGGTGATGCCCCCAGACCCAACCAAGGTCAGCTCCAGCCGGATGTTCAGTGCTGCGGGATGTCGGAAGGGGAGGGGGTGAGATTGCCTTGGGGGGTGGGAACTGGGTAAGGATCCTGATGCCCTCCTGCAGTGTCTTGCTTTTTAAGGATAACTTTATTAAACTTTTAAGGAAGAGAGATAAAAATGAACAGGGACTCTTAATTGAGGTGAGAAAAAGAAAGAGGAAAGAGGAAGGAAAGGCAGGAAGGAGAGATGAAGAAAGAAGAAAGAGAAAGGACATACAGAAAAAGAAGAGGAAAGAAAGAAAGAAAGAAACAGAGAGTAAGAAGGAGTAACAGATGGGAAGAAAGATGGGAAGAAAGAAAGAAAGAAAGAGAAAGAAAGAAAGAAAGAAAGAGAATCAGAGAGTAAGAAGGAGTAACAGATGGGAAGAAAGATGGAAAGAAAGAAAGAAAGAGAGAGAGAGAGAGAGAGAGTAAGAAGGAGAAACAGAATGAGAATGAAGCCCAAACTGCAGAAAAAAATAGCCAATCACCAGGAGATGGGGAGTTCTAGTCCTGCCTTAGGAATGAAAAGTGGCTGGGTCACTTTGGACCAATCACCCGGGGACAGTGAGTTCTAGTCCTGCCTTTAGCATGAAAGCGAATCACTAGGAGACAGGAAGTTCTAGTCCCACCTGGGGCATGAAAGCCAGCTGAGTGATTTGGGCCAATCACCAGGAGACGGGGAGTTCTAGTTCAAACAGACAACCAACGAATGAACGAATGAACGAATGAACTGAAAAGCAAGTAAACCTAACACTTATTCTCTGCTAGGTGTGTGCCTATGGGCCTGGCCTGAAGGGGGGCTTTGTGGGCAAACCTGCCCCTTTCACCATCGACACCAAAGGAGCCGGGACAGGCGGGCTGGGCTTGACCGTGGAAGGTCCCTGCGAAGCCAAGATTGAGTGCCAGGACAATGGCGATGGCTCCTGCTCGGTCTCCTACTTGCCCACAGAGCGCGGCGAATATAGCATCAACATCCTCTTCGCCGAGACTCACATCCCGGGGTCCCCCTTCAAGGCGGACATCAAGCCCGTCTTCGACCCGACCAAGGTGACGGCCAGCGGGCCTGGTCTGGAGCGTGGCAAGGTGGGAGAGGTGGCCACCTTCACCGTGGACTGCTCCAAGGCGGGTGATGCCGAGCTGACCATCGAGATCATCTCCGATTCGGGCGTCAAAGCCGAGGTGCTGATCCAGAACAACAGCGACGGCACCTACAGCATCACGTACACTCCTTCCTTCCCGGGCACCTACACCATCACCATCAAATACGGCGGGCACCACGTGCCCAAATTCCCAGCTCGGGTCAACGTGGATCCCGCCGTGGACACCAGCAACGTCAAAGTCTTTGGGCCTGGCGTGGAACCTCGAGGTAGGTTGTGGTGAACAGGGGGACGGCCATTTTACTTCGGCAGGACGAAAAGGCCGAGTCCCAAAGTGGGGAAAATATATTATGAAATTAAGAACCATCCTGTAGGAGATGACAAGGCTGAACCTGAGGGAAAGGTCAAACGGGTCATAAATCATGAATCCCTGGGTGCCCGCAAGAAATCTAAGTCGAGCCCACCTTAAATGCCTTTCTTATCTCCCGCTCATTTTCCCTTAACAGTCAGTTGGCCAGATTCTTGTAGAGAGCATAAGCTTGCAATAATATTCATACAGCTCGACTTCATTTAGTGATGGTTCAAAGTTACAATGGCTCTGAAAAAAGTTACGTATAACCATTTTTCATAGTTATGACCTGTGCAGTATCCCTATGATCATGTGATCAAAATTCGGGTTCACGCTTGGTACCCGACTCATATTTATGACGGTTGCAGTGTCTTGGCATCACGCGATCCCCCTTTTGCGAACTTCCGACAAGCAAAGTCAAAGGGGAAGGCAGATTCACTTAACAACCGTATTCCTAACTTAAGAATTGCAGTGATTCACTTAACAACTGCGGCAAGAAAAGTCGTAAAGTGGGGCAAAACTCCCCACTGATTTTCCTTGTCAGAAGGTCACAAAAGGAGATCACATACTCTGGGACGTTGCAACCGTTATAAATACGAATCAGTTGTTCAAGGGTCTGAATTCTGATCACTTGACAGTGGGGGAGGCTGCAACTGTCGTAAATGTGAAAAACAGTCGTAAGTCCCATTTTTCAGTGCCGTCGTATCTTTGACCGGCCACTAAACGAGCTGTTGTAAGTCAAGGACTGTCTGTATTCCTCTGTTTTTACTATTGTAAACCACTGAGGGTCGTCCCATGACCAAACAAGCAGCAAATAAATTTAATAAAGCAGAAGTAAATTTTTGGGGTGCCCCCCAGATCCAAGTGGGGTGCTCATTATTGCTCACTCCTTCGCTGTTCTCCCCAGGGGTCCTGCGTGAGGTCACCACGGAGTTCACGGTAGACGCCCGCTCTCTCACCAAAACGGGGGGCAACCACATCCAAGTGCGAGTCATTAACCCTTCGGGGGCCAAGACGGACACCTATATCACCGACAACGGGGACGGCACCTACCGAGTCCAGTACACCCCCTTTGAGGATGGTAAGTCTTCCCTGATGCGTCCCCTCCCACTACTCTCCCCCCCACCCCACCCCGCTTCAATTTAAGCCCTTCTCGGACCCTTGGATGCAAAAAGTACAATTCAATAAATCAAAGTTAGCAACTGGGGTTTTCCTCCTTGCAACGGTGGCCTAGAAGGTGGAGCTCTCGCCTCACAATCAGGAGGCTGTGAGTTCGATCCTAGGTAGAGGCAGATATTTCTCTCTCCGGGCACACTGAGAATATAATATATCTGCTGAATAAAACTCTGCGTTGGCAACAGGAAGGGCATCCGGCCAGTAAACACTCGGCTTCATTCAGTTGCCCAGATTCCACCCCAATGCAAGGGATTATTATGGGGTTGTTAAAAGAAGATGATGATGTTGGGAGCGTTATAATAATGGAAGGGAAATGCAGAGACCCCCCCACTGCCACAGGTAAGGGGGCAGTGATGTTTGCCCTGCACAGGGGATGAAGGCTCATGTGAACTCTTCGTCTCACAGGTATGCATCTGGTGGAGGTGACATACGATGACGTGCCGGTGCCCAAGAGCCCCTTCCGGGTGGGCGTCACCGAAGGCTGCGACCCCAGCCGCGTCCGTGCCTACGGCCCCGGTCTCGAAGGGGGCCTGGTGAACAAGTCGAACCGCTTCACCGTGGAAACCAGGTGAGTCTCCCCTGCCTCTCTCAGAGGCAAACCGAGTTGGAGGGTGAGGATCTTTGCAGGTGGAACGGGATCTAAACCGGTGTGTTTCAAAGCCGGCCATTTTAAGATGGGTGGGCTGCAACTCCCAGAATTCCCCATTGAAGTCCGTCCATCTAAAAGTCTGGCCAAGTCTGAAAACTGATATAAACTGTATCACAATCGAGAAAGGAAAATTTGCAAAGGGTGAGAAGTACTGGAAACTAAACCAAAGAATTGCAATTCTTGTTGTGAGTACATCTATCTATCTATCCATCCATCTATATCTATCAATCTATCTGTATCCATCCATCCATCCATCTTTCCTCTCTGTCTATGGTCTCTATTTATCATCTAACTGTCTGTCTGTCTGTCTAGATAGATAGAAAGATACTGTAGATAGATATAGATAGATTACATTAGATTAATTTATCTAAACTATCTATATCTATATCTATCTATCTATCTATCTATCTATCTATCTATCTATCTATCTATCTATCTATTTAGATACTGTAGATAGATATAGATTAGGTAGATAGATTACATTAGATTAATGTATCTAATATCTATCTATCTATCTAATTAGATACTGAGATATAGATTAGATAGATTACATTAGATTAATTTATCTAAACTATCTATATCTATATCTATCTATCTATCTATCTATCTATCTATCTATCTATCTATCTATCTATCTATCTATCTATTTAGATACTGTAGATAGATATAGATTAGGTAGATAGATTACATTAGATTAATGTATCTAATATCTATCTATCTATCTATCTAATTAGATACTGAGATATAGATTAGATAGATTACATTAGATTAATTTATCTAAACTATCTATATCTATATCTATCTATCTATCTATCTATCTATCTATCTATCTATCTATCTATCTATCTATCTATCTATTTAGATACTGTAGATAGATATAGATTAGGTAGATAGATTACATTAGATTAATGTATCTAATATCTATCTATCTATCTATCTAATTAGATACTGAGATATAGATTAGATAGATTACATTAGATTAATTTATCTAAACTATCTATATCTATATCTATCTATCTATCTATCTATCTATCTATCTATCTATCTATCTATCTATCTATCTATTTAGATACTGTAGATAGATATAGATTAGGTAGATAGATTACATTAGATTAATTTATCTAATATCTATCTATCTATCTATCTATCTATCTATCTATCTATCTATCTATCTATCTATCTATCTATCTAATTAGATACTGAGATATAGATTAGATAGATTACATAGGTTAATTTATCTAAACTATCTATATCTATCTATCTATCTATCTATCTATCTATCTATCTATCTATCTATCTATCTATCTATCTATCTATTTAGATACTGTAGATAGATATAGATTAGGTAGATAGATTACATTAGATTAATTTATCTAATATCTATCTATCTATCTATCTATCTATCTAATTAGATACTGAGATATAGATTAGATAGATTACATTAGATTAATTTATCTAATCTATCTATATCTATATCTATCTATCTAAATAGATACTGTAGATATAGATTAGATAGATAGATTACATTAGATTAATTTATCTAATATCTATCTATCTATCTATCTATCTATCTATCTATCTATCTATCTAATTAGATACTGAGATATAGATTAGATAGATAGATTACATTAGATTAATTTATCTAATCTATCTATATCTATATCTATCTATCTAAATAGATACTGTAGATAGATATAGATTAGATAGATAGATTACATTAGATTAATTTATCTAATATCTATCTATCTATCTATCTAATTAGATACTGAGATATAGATTAGATAGATTACATTAGATTAATTTATCTAATCTATCTATATCTATATCTATCTATCTAAATAGATACTGTAGATATAGATTAGATAGATAGATTACATTAGATTAATTTATCTAATATCTATCTATCTATCTATCTATCTATCTATCTATCTATCTATCTATCTATCTAATTAGATACTGAGATATAGATTAGATAGATAGATTACATTAGATTAATTTATCTAATCTATCTATATCTATATCTATCTATCTAAATAGATACTGTAGATAGATATAGATTAGATAGATAGATTACATTAGATTAATTTATCTAATATCTATCTATCTATCTATCTATCTAGCTAGCTATCTATCTAGCTATCTATCATCTATCTATCTATCTAATTAGATACTGAGATATAGATTAGATAGATAGATTACATTAGATTAATCCTATCTATCTATCTCCCTCTCTCTGTCTCACCTACCTACCCACCTACCTACCGAGTGTATATCTATATCGCCCATTTCATTGGCATGCCTCCAGGCAGTTTACAGATAAAACAATAAAATGATATAACAGCTACAGTTTTTTTTTTTTTAAAAAACAAGTTAAAAACCAGATTAAAACAAAAAAAGACAATTACAAAGTTCAAAAAACAGAGGGAGGCAGATTCAAAGCAAGAAATCAATCAATCATCACCCTAAATATTGGGATGAAATTCAAGACCGTGAAGATCCCTTGATCTGTTTATGCTGCAGCATTTTTGGAGGTTCGCTGACCTTTGGACCCCAGGTTACGTAGGACCTTTATTAGGTCTGGGGTCTTCTGCATGCAACCCTAATAGATTTCATTTGCATCCACATTTTCCTGTGGTTTTAATTCACCAAACGGAGTTGAACTTCTTGTAGGAATGTTGGATTTGTTTGTTCCGGGTGGCTTTGGCCACAGGTCCTATTTTTGGGTGGGGTTCTTTAAAGGGCTCCCTTTTCTTCCCAGGGGCGCAGGGACCGGGGGTCTCGGCTTGGCTATCGAAGGCCCCTCGGAGGCCAAGATGTCCTGCAAGGACAACAAAGATGGAAGCTGCAGCGTGGAATACATCCCCTTCACGCCCGGGGACTACGATGTCAACATCACCTTTGGTGGACGCCCCATCCCAGGTGGGTGAGGAGGATGGGTGAGGAAAGGGGGCTCGCCAAGACATGTACCAAGATGGGAGGAGGGGGGAGGGAAGGGACAGGTAGTCCTCGACTTACGACAGTTTGTTTAGTGACCATTCAAAGTTGGAACGGCACTGAAAACAGTGACTGATGAGTGCCAACGGTTGAAAGCATTTATTTATTATTTTGTTCGTTTGTTTGTAACATTTATTGGTCGCCCATCTTACCACAGGGTAAACTTGGGCAGCTTGCAATACAGGTAGTCCTCCACTTACGAATGTTCGTTTAGTGACCATTTGAAGTTACGGCGTCGCTGAAAAAAGGGATTTAGGAGCATTTTTCACACTTACGATGGTCCTAAGTCCTTTTTTTCAGTGACGCCGTAACTTCAAATGGCCACATTGCAACATCCCCACAGTCATATGATCAAAATTCGGAGGATTGGCAACTGACTCGTATTTATGACGGTTGCAGTGTCCCGGGGTCACAAGAACCCCTTTTGCGACAAGCAAAACCAGTGCGGGCACTGGATTCACTTAACAACCATGCTCCTAACTTAACCACTGCAGGAATTCGCTTAACACCTGTGGCAAGAAAGGGTGTAACATGCGGCAAAACAAATGTCTCGCTTAGCGTCAGAAATGTTGGGCTCGATTATGGTTGTAAATCGAGGACTACCTGTATTGTTCTAGATCCAGGAACTCTTTTGTGGAGGCCCCTTCAGGTTCTCCAGATCTTCAGGAAGAGAGTCCTGAGGGTGGGGGGGTTGTTGGAGTAGCCCCTGTTCCCTATAGATCTCATTCTCGTTCTCCTGGGGGCAACCTTATCTGATAACCCTCTTCCTAAGAATTGCATAGATGAGAATGGGCTTTCCTGGGAATGGTCCACCTTGTGATGGGTGGTATGGCCCAGTTCTAGGCCTTCTTCTCAAAGTTCCTCCAAGAAAGCCTGGATGAGCAACCAGATGTGGTCCAAGAGGCCAAAGTGTTGTGGCCTGTTGACCCCTGCCCCCCCCAACAGCTGACTCAGAGGAGGAGGAGGAGATGAGGGAGTCACTGTCAACATCAGGGCAATTTGGGAGCTCTGAGGGGGAAGAGGGAAGAGCTGTCAGAGAGAGAGAGGGGGGGGAGGGAGGGAGGGAGGGAGAGGGGGAGAGAGAGAGAGAGAGAGAGAGAGAGAGAGAGAGGGAGGGATGGAGGGAGAGAGAGAGAAAGAGAGAGAGAGAGGGAGGGAGGGAGGGAGGGAGGGAGGGAGAGAGAGAGAGAGAGAGAGAGAGAGAGAGAGAGGGAGAGCCTGGGCCGTCCATCAGCCCTCAGGTGGAGAGTCAACAGCCCTCAGGTCTGGAGGTGGCTGATGAGGAAGAGGAGGAGGAACAGCTGGGTCTAGTGACTGATGCGCAGAAGGCAGAGGAGAGGAGAGCACTGGAAATCTATGGGCCGGTCCTTGGGACGGAAGAGCCACCGCTGCTAGGGAAGCCCCACCCTAGCTCTGGGGATAAAAGGCAGGGGGCGGAGATGAATAGGTGTGGGAGACAACAATTCACTTCCTGCCGGACGGACTTGTTAGCCTGCGGAGAAAGAGAGAGTTTTTGCCGGTGCTGCCAGCGCTCCTAATAAAGGAATCTTTGAGTTGACTTCGGAGGGTTTGTCGTCTTTGGGGAGCTGGCTCAGAACACAAAGGATGATCTTCCGCTGGGCACTCATGGTGGATCTCTCTTCCCAGGGAGCCCCTTCCGTGTTCCTGTCAAAGACGTGGTCGATCCCAGCAAAGTCAAATGCTCGGGACCCGGATTGGGGGCCGGTGTGAGAGCCCGGGTCCCTCAGACCTTCACCGTTGATTGCAGCAAGGCTGGGCTGGCCCCCCTGGAGGTGAAGGTGCTGGGACCTTCAGGTATGGTGATTTGTGGGGTGGAGCATTGATTCAGAATGGATTACGGGATGGGAAGAAGGGCCTCAAAGAGGACAGAGGTCAATGCCTAGATCTTCAAGAAGACATTGGACAACCGTTGGTCTGAAATGATATAGGGCCTCCATCTTGACTTGTGGGTTGGACTAGAAGACCTCCAAGGTCCCTTCCATCCCTGCTATTCTGTTATCTTGGAGGCAGGGGACACAGTTGACCCCCAACAATGTCCCCTCTTGATGGCCTAGCTCCGATGAGAGGGGTTAAAGGTCAGAGAGCTTGCCTTTTGGTTTACTCTCTTGAGAAGGCCTCACTTGGAATATTTGCATCCAGTTTTGGTCGCCACGATGTAAAAAAAGATGTTGAGACTCTGGAAAGAGTGCAGAGAAGAGCAACAAAGACGATTAGGGGGCTGGAGACCAAAATATACGAAGAATGCAGGAACTGGGCATGGCTAGTTTAATGAAAAGAAGGACTAGGGGAGACATGATAGCAGTCTTCCAATATCTAAGGAGTTGCCACAGAGAGGAGGGGGTCCACCTATTCTCCAAAGCACCTGAAGGCAGGACAAGAAGTAACAGGTGGAAACTAATTAAGGAGAGAAGCAACCTAGAACTAAGGAGGAATTTCCTGAGAGTGGGAACAATTAATCAGTGGAACGACTTGCCTCCAGAAGTTGTGGGTGCTCCAACAATGGAGATTTTCAAGAAGAGATTGGACAGCCCTTCATCTGAAATGGTGTAGGGTTTCCTGCCTGAGCAGGAGGTTGGACTAGAAGACCTCCATGGTCCCTTCCCACTCTGCCATTCTGTTAAGAACTTGATGGGTCAGTCCTGCCCTAGTTGGCTTGAGCTGACCCAAAGCCACCTTAGATGCCTTCTAATGCTCCTCTTCTCTTCCTTCTCTGTCCAGGAGTGGCTGAGCCGGTGGAGGTGCGTGACAACGGAGACGGCACACACGCTGTGAAATACACACCGGCTACAGATGGACCGTACACCATCTCTGTCAAATACGCCGGGCAAGAGGTGCCCCGGAGGTGAGAGAGAGTTAAAAGCTCCTGGCCAATTTCTCCTACAATCGCTGGAGGATCCTTTCTTGATGCCCCCGTGATTCACTTAACAACTGTGGCAAGAAAGGCTGTAAAATGGGGCAAAACTCACTTCACAAATGTGTCCCTTAGCAACAGCTGTTTGGGGTTCAGTTGTGGTCCTAAGCCGAGGAGTATCTGTACCAAATTCCTCTGGTTTTATTTATGAAAGTGTCTGTTGGGCAAAGTCTCTTGGAGACCTGGGTTTGCTACTGTAGAATTGCCCAGCTGGGTTGCCTTCTGAGTGATCCAGACTACAATCTCCAGCATTCCCAGCCACAGAGAATCAGGGATGGGAGTTGTAATCTGATTGATCTGGCCTCTGATTCTGCAGAAGGAGGTGCTCGGGTCCTTTCAGGGTTGTGAGGAACCCCAACTCACATGACATGACATGAATGAATGGATGGATGAATGGAGGAATATGTCCCCCCAAACTGAAAAGGTTCTTGGCTGCAAGGAGGGGAGGAGAGACCCAGCCAGATCCTCTCTGATCTCCCAGCTTCTGCCTCTTTCAGCCCCTTCAAGATCCGGGTCCTTCCTGCTCACGATGCCAGCAAAGTACGGGCCAGCGGTCCTGGACTCAATGCCTCGGGCATCCCTGCCAGCCTGCCGGTGGAGTTCACCATCGACGCCCGTGACGCCGGTGAAGGGTTGCTCACTGTACAGATCCTGGTAAGTGGTGGGGCCAGGAGGGAGGGAGCTACGGGGTGGCTTGGAGGACTTCTATTAGTCCTGGCTGTGGCAACAGAGAAATGCCCTTGGGGAGGTGGTGGGTGGTGGGAGAGGGGCTTGGGATTGTCAGCCCAAATGCTGGCTGGGGAAATTCTGAAGTCCACCCACCTTAAAGTTGCTAAGGTTGAAAAAAAAAAACAACCCAACAATCTTGCAAGTCTGAAAATACAAATCTCCCGCTGTTTTTAATGCCTGATTAATTAGGATGGATCCTTTCTAAATTCCTTTCTCTGTCCGTTGTACAGCTGAGGGCTCATCTTCCTTTTCTCTGATCCTTTCTAGGCTACATCTCTTCCTCCTACCCCCGTCTGCTTTCCAAGTTGATTCTCGCATTCCATTACAGGCTGACCTTTGACTACACTCTCTGTCTCTTTTTACATCCCCCCCTCAGGACCCTGAGGGCAAACCCAAGAAGGCCAACATTCGGGACAACCGAGATGGGACCTACACGGTCTCCTATGTTCCAGACATGACGGGCCGTTACACCATCACCATCAAATACGGCGGCGATGAAATCCCCTACTCGCCTTTCCGCATCCACGCCTTGCCTGCTGGAGATGCCAGCAAGTGTCTGGTGACAGGTAGGCAGTTGCTCTTCTTCCTACCTGTGTGTGTGTGTGTGTGTGTGTCACTTTCTTGGGGCAAGAACGATTTCTGACAAGGATGCTCGTGTCTCTTTCTGTCTCTCTGCCTACAGTGTCCATCGGAGGCCACGGACTGGGTAAGCTTTGACGTGGATTGCAAGAACATTGTCATGGCCCAGTTGTCTCATCATGCGCCCTAACATTTTGAAGCTCACTTTTACTTGGGAACAATGAAGTTCTGGAGGTTCTCTTTGCAAAGGATGGGTTCCAGCTTCCTCCTGGAATTTTGGGGGCTCCATCACTGGAGGCTTCCAAGCGGAGGTTGTACAGCCACTTGGTTGGAGCAGAAGACATTTAAAGTCCTTTTCTAAGTCTATGATTCTATGATATTACCATCCTAGGGGGGAATCCTTTTTCTGGAATCTTCTTATTCCATCTAGATTAGTGTTTCTCAACCTTGGTAGCTTGAAGATGGGTGGACTTCAACTCCCAGAAACCCCCAGCCAGCAGTGGGAGTTGAAGTCCACCCATCTTCAAGCTTCCAAGGTTGAGAAACACTAACTAGATGCCCCTTGAAATTTTTCTGTTCCTCCATCCTTTTATCATTCAGGTCCATAAACTTTATTTGAGGCTATGATTCTCATTATTCCTAGTTTTAATCTTAAATCCACCTGCTGGACTGAGACATTGGCCGAGTTGGGCCAAGGCCATTTTTGGTGACTCTTAACTTGAGCATTTCTTTCATTCCCCCCCACCCCATCGCCAAACCTAACCCTACCTCAATGATCCCGTGATGTAGGAGAAGGAATGGCCGAAGCTGGAGGTGGCGTGAAAAGAGGAATCAGTTTAGAATCCCTACATAGTCACAAGCCAACTAAGTCAAATCGCCCTTAACCCTTATTTAACTCCAACAAGGTGCTGAATGTTAGTTGAGAAGATTC